>NW_011499902.1:992153-1033954 GCF_000495115.2 Populus euphratica | reverse complement strand
CATTAGTGGATCCTCTAACCTTGATATTTGTTGTTGTCATTGTTTAATCCTTACATTGATCTTTCATCTTAAAGTTCTCATCAACTTCTTCTTTTTATTCCTTTTCTTCTATTATTGTTGTTGTTGTTGTATTATTGTTGTTTATAATATATATAATTAACCTCCTTCTGGTTCGACCCTGACCTTGCCAAGTTATTTATTAGTTCGACACTCCTACACTTGAGAGAAGACATTAATCTTTTGATCGTGTCAGGAGGCCATTCCTTTTTTTTTATTATTATTTCCTATTTCTTCTTTGGTGTTTATCTACCCTTTTTTTTTTCAAATCATCCACTAAACTTTTGTTTATTTTTTATTTAGTCCTTGATTTTTTGGTTATTATTTATTTTATTTGAAATAATTCATAAAACTAAAATTTTATTTCAATTTCATCCTTGTAATAACATACCCAGATGCGCAGGGTAGAAGGAACCATTTTAGGCGAGGAAAAAGTGAAGAGAACAGGGAGTCTCCGCCAATCATTTATTTTCAAGGAATGATTGGCCGCCTAATTAATTTATATTGATTTTAATAAATAATCAAGTTTTATTATAATCAACAAACTTTGATCTACATGACACTCATTCCAAAGAACAATTACCCTTAATAAAATTAGGGTACGAGAGTTGATTTGTGTTCGGGAAAGGTGTTGATACTCCAAAAACATTGTTCCAAAGAATAGTTACCTATAATAAAAACAAATTGGCTTTTATTACATATATACTAAAACTCGTGGGATTTTCATTATACATTTGTCACTGTGCAAAAAAAAAATTTCAATTTAATCCTTAAACTTTGTTTTTGGACAATTAAATATTATTTAAGGAGTAATTGATTTCAAATTCTTATGAAAGGGTGGGATTGAAAGATAGGGGACCGAAATGAAAAGGAGACAAACACAAGTGACGCACTATAAGTTTCAAAAACATTCACATTAGTCGTTTAACTTAAACAATCACGAAAATCATACAATTGTGATCCCTCAAAGTTGTTCCAGTTTCATTTTGATACAGAGATTTATTTTTATATGTTTTGATTCCTGGTTGAAAGAGAAAAGAGATGTAACTAGATCAAGACAGTAGAGAGGGAAACTTACAATTGGCACCGATTTAGACCACCAAAATGAGGGATTTTTATATCAAATTATTCTATTTAATGCGAGAAGTTCATATTATGTGTTTTTGCATCTTAAAAGTTTGTAAAAAAAGATCTGAGCTTAGTTGAGTTTAATTTTTTGAGGTCATAAATAGGTTTGTCATGGTTTTTAGAGTGTTTTATATGTGTTTTGGATCAAAAACAGGTTGCAAAAGAGATTTTTGGGTTAAAAGAGCGTAAAACCTGATTTTTTAGCCACTATAGTGGTTGGATAAGAGTAAAACAGGCAATATATCATCCGTCTCGATACTTGACATGTCTAACATGAAAGCATGACCCATTACCTAGGTGTAGCGTAGCTGTCAGACCCATATGCCTTGGGTCTGACATGATTACCATAAAAATATAACTATATAAAATGCAATTGAAAGAAGATAAAGTGACATGACTGGTTAAAAAACTAATAACAAAAAAAAGGACAAAACCTCTTTTCTTTTTATTTTGTTCAAAGGGCCTCTTTTAAATAATATTGATTTATTTGTTATATGTTTAATTTTCAAAGAAGTTTTTTTGTTCATCTATGATTTTTTTTTAATCTTTTATATAGATAAACTATATATTTTTAAAATAAAAAATTATTTTTAGATAATATTTTTAATGTGTAGCTTTACATATTATTTTTTTTATTTTTTTAATCAATTTAATGTTTTATTTTTTAAAATTAAATATCTTAATCTACTTCCATATCTTGATTTTTCAAGTTTAGGTATTAGGTGTCATTAATGATTTTTTTTAGGTGATCAAGTCTTATTTAAGAAGCAATTGATCTCAAATTCTTACGTAAGGATGTGATTGGAAAATGGGGGAATGAAATGGAAAACACGACAAACATTACTATAAGTTTCAAAAACATTTACTTTGCTTCTTCAACTTAAACAATCACATAAATTATACAATTGTGGTCCCTCGAAATTGTTCCAATTCCTTTTTGATGTAGAGGTTTATTTTTGTTATTTTTTTTATCCTTGGTTAAGAGAGAAGAGAAAAGAGGGTCGCTGGATTCCAGTGATAGAGATAAAAACTTGTTGTTAGCACTGATTTAGGCAACCAAAATAAGAGATTTTATGTCAAATTGTTTCATTTGATGTAAAAAGTTTATATTAGGTGTTTGTGTACCTTAAAAGTTCATGAAAGAACAGATCTGAGCTTAGGTTGATTTTTTATTTCAAGTTGAGTTCTATTTTTAAAGTGGTTTTTGGAGGCTATAAATAGATTTGTCATGATTTATATGGTGTTTTATAGGTTTTTTAGGTAAAAAAAAACATAGACTCTGATTTTCTAGCCACTAAACAGGCGATACGTAATCTGCATTAGTAGATAATGTGTCTTTTGTTGCTGCATGCCAGATCCAATCGCTTTGGGATACCGAACCCAAGCATATTGGGTTTGGTATTGGTGTCTAATCAACTACCTTAGGTTTGACACCCATGCTTGACCCATTACCTTTAGTCTGACATGGCTGCCAAACCCAGGCATCTTGGGTCTGAGCCATTCCAAACCTAGGTATCTTGGGTTTGACATGGTTTTCTTGACCTAAAACACATGAGTCTAATATAATTATCTTGAAAAATATAACTTTAAAGAAAATAATTAAAAAGAGATAAATGACGTGACGTGACGTGACCAGTTAAAAAACTAAAATTAATAACATAGATAAAACCTCATCTCTTTTATTTTGTTCAGAGGGCCTTTTTTAAATATTAGTGATTTTTTTTTGTTATGTGTTTAATTTTTAGTAAAGTTTTGCTGGTTCATTTATGATTTTATTTTTATCTATTATATAGATAAGCTATGTTTTTTAAAATAAAAAAATATTTATTTTTAGAAGATATATTTAATATATATAGCTTTACATGTTATTCCTTTTTTCTTTGTATTTTATTCGATCAATTTAATGTCTTATTTTTTAAGATTAAATGTTTTTTTGTTTTTTATTAGCTTTTAGTTTATCTGATTATATGTGTGTAAAACTTTTTGATTTATTATATTTTTTGAATTATAAAAATGTATTGAAAACATATATATATATATATATATATAATGTTTTATAAAAAATAAAAATATTGATGGAGTGAGTCACGTAGCTAATTGATTTCTATTAATTGCTTTCCAAAATCTTAAAGTTTTTCTTTATGCTATTGTTTTCAATTGTTGTCGGATATTTTTTAGGACTCTCAACAGTCTTGGTAGGAGCATGTGGGATACATTGTCTTATTCATCAACTTTTTTTAGGGTTTTTGAAATTTCCCAAAACATTCGGTAGAATCCGAAAACTCATCTCACTTTAGTTATAATTATTACCATTAGTGTTATATATTTTATTGTTCTCCAATATGAATTTTTTATTAAGACCTCTCAACATATTTCGTGGGATACTAAAATTATTTTCTCACCCTAGGAATTATTTTAGAAAATTATCTCGCAAACTTCCTAAAATTCTATCATCAGGTAATCCTTACAACAAAACAAAAAACATTTATAAATATTTAAGTTATTAATTAAAAATATTCATTATTATTTCAATATATTTAGATAAATACTTTTTATTAAGATTTACAGCTTGTTTGGTGGGATCCTAAAATTATTTCACACCTCGAAAATTAGTTTGAAAAATCATTTTGTAAAATGCCATTTTCCTATGATTTTTATTGAAAAATTATTCATAAGTGCTAAAGTTATTAACTAAAGATATTTGTTATTATTTTTTGTTATTAATCTTCAACATTGAAGTGAAATCTCTCAATGCATCCAGTGAGTTTCTAAAATTATCTTTTCATAACAGAAATTATTTTAAAAAATCATATTGCAGATCTTCTAAAAAAATTTCATAACAGAAATAATTTTAAAAAATCATATTGCAGATCTTCTGAAATTCCGTTTAGTTATTGTAAAATTATTTGTCAATGTTAAAACTACTAATTAATAATATGCTAAACATTAAATTTAAAGGACGACAATATAAGGAAAGATAAACAAAAGAATAACAAGAATTAAATAAATAAAATCATATCACAATTATTCTTGTGGTTCAGGTCTCCATTGAAATCACAACAACATTGAGTCTTGGGTTCCCTCAATTTTTTTCTGAACCAAAAACCAGCTTAGAGCGAAGCATTTTTTTTAAGCTTTCCCAGCCCCCAATTTGCGACATAAACTGGTTCTTGTGTGAAACAAGAAGCAGTTTGCAGCTAGCTTAATTATTATTATTATTTGCAAATTAGTTCGTAAACTTTTAGATTACACAAAAGGGGATGTTATGTATGCATTTTGTTTTTATCACTGGAGTTATTTTAAGTCAGAAATAAAAACAAATGTTAGGTAAATGGGTATTATCTCGAGTTTTTTCTTTGATAAAACCGGGTATCTACAATCCTCATTTAGTTTTTCACTCAAATTTAGTTTTTAATTTTTTAATTTTTATTTATAAAATCTGAAATTATTTATAAAATTAAATTTATTTTTCAATTTCATTTTCTATTATTTTTTTCTTATTAAATTTCATCCTCATTCTTTTATTTTTTTTCATTAAGAAATTTTTAAATTTATATTTCTTAACCGATTTCATCATTAAATACTTAAATTATTTGAATTTAACCTTTTTAATGAAACTCGATTTTAGAATTTTATATATTATAAATTTTTAAAATTAACATAACTTTTTATTATTTTGTTTTATTTATTATTTTTTAAGTTGATGTGTTTTCAATTTTTACTGTCAACATTTATTTAAATGAAGGTTGAGTTCTACTTGTTTTCAAACTTTTGGCATCATTTGTTTTTTTATTTAATTGGATTATTTTAAAAAAAAATTATTTATTATATTTATTTTTTAAAATTAATTTTATTTTTAAAATAAATAAAATTAATTGATTGAATATAAATAAGTAATCATTCTTGTGTTCTTTTCTTTTTCTTTTTAGGGAGCGTTGCCCTAGCAACCCATGAGGTTTTTTTTTTTTATCGTTATGCAGTTTTTTATAGTGAAATTTGAACCTCTTCAACAGTTCTTTTGATGATAAGTAGTGTCCATAGTGAAACGAGAACGGAGTCTTTATTGATCTTTTATTTTATTTTTTCTAAATATTATATCAACAATTCATCAATTTTATTTAATTACTGTGAAATATTTTTTATAAGATTTATTTACTATCATTATCTATGATTTAAATCAATTTATTATATTACCCAATCTTATTAAATTCAATCAAGTTTATAATTCAAGCATCAGGTTTTTATTGCTTTTTTTAAAATATGTTCATTTTCTAAGCATCCTTGATAACTCGAGCATTTCCAGCTCGGCCCTAGTAATATCCTGAGGCTCCCTCCCAAATCAATTCCCGCTCCCTCATTTCAATTCTCCCGCCATTCCAAAACATTAATAACAAAAACCCTAAAACAAGATTCAATTCCAAGTAACCCTGTAATCACTCTCGATTTTGGGATTAGGTTTTCTTCTGTTTTGGGTTTTAGATGAAGGTTTTAGAACCTTAGGGTTTTTGTGTTTTGTTTTGATTTGATTTGATAGAAAGACGGTGGATAATGAGTGCAGTGAATCTTACTAACGTTACCGTACTAGATAATCCGGCGCCGTTTTTGTCCCCGTTTCAGTTCGAGATCTCTTATGAGTGTTTGACTCCTCTTAAAGACGGTACCTTTCTCACTGTGTTCGAATCTGTAGTGCTTTTGCTTTTTTCTTTTTATTAATTAAAGTTTGAGTTGTTGAGAAACAAAATTGTTTCTATGGATTCTGAACCAAAAATGTGATATGGGTTTTTATTTAAATCCTTAAGAAGGTGGTTTTTCTAGCCCATTGAGTTTGCTTTTTTTGTTTAAAAGCTGTTTTTAGGGATTCAGGTTCTGGTGTCAGAAGTTTGTTCTTTAAATAATTTTAATGGTTTGTATGCGCGGTTAAATGTGTTTTTTTTTTTAATTTTGAATTGAAATCAAAGATGGTTTGGTTTTAGTGATAGGGCCTATTATTGTTGTGCATCTGACCTGCAATTTTTAGATGCTGATGGGAATTACTTACTGCTGTCGTCTTCTTAGTTGGTGGAATTTCAGGTGTAAACCTGATGCTCTTGTTGTAATCTTACCCGTTAGAAATGTTGTTCTTTTCGTTGGTAGGGACCTGATCAGAAACCAAATCTTAGAACATTTTGGCATCTCTTTGATTCTTTGAATGATAACGAACCAGGCCTCTGCTTTTTATTTAACCTGTCATGAATTTTCAGGATATTGTGTCATGATTGCATGAAATTAGTGCCTATGTTTGTCATTGTGAGTAATATTAACTTCAGACTCTTTCTGAAATATCCTGCGCATCAGTGATGCTAGAGAGATTGGTCTCTCAACTTGCTTCAATTAATTGCTCGGTGCTTTACTTTTGTGTTATAGTGGCACTTTTGTAGAGTACACCTGCCTTTGCAATTGTTGTTTTGAGTCAGATAACCTTCAAGGCTCTGATTAGCTTTCTGTAGATTGTGTGGTGTGCAAGGATGTCTCCCAGGGCAAACATGTAGTGCATCAATGGACTTCATGATAAAAAGAAAAAAGATAAAGAAATCCCAAACCGATGAAATATTGTGGA
This sequence comes from Populus euphratica, assembly GCF_000495115.2. NCBI lineage: Eukaryota > Viridiplantae > Streptophyta > Magnoliopsida > Malpighiales > Salicaceae > Populus > Populus euphratica. The sequence continues at coordinate 1,027,173 of NW_011499902.1, read as the reverse complement.
TTGGCATACTTTTATTTACCAGATCTGGATTACATACTCTCTTTTTTTTACAGTTTGGAATTCCTTGCATTTTAAGACAAGCATTTTCTATGTCCTTTGATTGCCAGGACTGCAAGTAATTTTGCTGGTATATTATGTTTTTATGTATCTTTTAATGCAAATATCCTACATGGTGTAGGAACTTAAATTGATCTTGTTCCTTGTCAGCCCAACTCTGTCTTTTGGATTTTCAACGTTGTTCGTTCATCTTATAAAAGAATGTTCCATTTTGTTGTTGTGATGCAGATTTGGAATGGAAACTAATCTATGTGGGGTCTGCTGAGGATGAAACATATGACCAATTATTGGAGAGTGTGCTTGTTGGGCCTGTCAATGTTGGAAATTATCGTTTTGTCTTGCAGGCAATTCTCTTTGAACATTTGTTTAGATTCTTTAAATTAGACTCCTATTCTGTTTCTGCTTTGAATAAATTCTGATTCATGCATGCTGTATGTATGCTTTGCAGGCAGACCCACCTGACCCGTCAAAGATTCGTGATGAAGATATCATTGGTGTCACAGTACTTTTGTTGACGTGCTCATATTTAGGTCAGGAATTTGTTCGAGTTGGCTACTATGTGAACAATGATTACGAAGATGAGCAGCTTAGAGAGGAACCTCCACCTAAAGTGTTGATTGATAAGGTCCAAAGAAACATCCTATCTGATAAACCCAGGGTTACAAAGTTCCCCATCAATTTTTATCCTGAAAATACTGAGGGTGCAGAGGAACCTCTTGTGAACGATCAACCTGCTGAAACTGATGGAAATGAAGAACGACCGCCAGCTTCTCCCCATCATTCTTCAGATAAAGAGGGGCCTTAAATTACAATCAGCATCAACTCCTGGCCTCCCAAGTTTCTCGTTCAGGTTCATATCATCAGGATTTTAGGTGATGCCTTTTGCCATATATTTTGATGTGCGGAATGTGAACTGTTTTAAGCTGGAAAGCAAGGAGTGATGGTTGATATACTGGGTTTTTCTGGCTTCTTTTTTTTTTTTGTCATCGATACAGTTGTAGTGCCGAGGTGACTGATTTTGTATCCTAATCGGATGGATTTAGTTTGTGATAGGCTGATAGTTTGAATAGATGCATCTTAGGTTCATCAACATTTTATTATCTCAATTCGGATCTTGTGATTTCAACATCTAATATACAAAGTGTGTTTCTTTTCTCTGACATGTTTTGTTTTCCTTTTTTAGAGCAGTGTTCGTGTTTTCCTCTTCTGTAGTGTTGGGAGGTATTTATGAAACAGCAAAATGATCCCTGCGATCCGCAACAATGATGCTTCAATTTGGATGATAGTCGGGGGTTGATTTGTATCCCTCTAAGCACTGCTTTTTCACTTTTCTCCAGAGGTAGATACGAGCGGGTGCCGCTCCTAGAATCCTTGTAAAACATAACTTGCTGTTAAGTTTGGTTCAGTCAAAATCTAAATCAAACTTCATTTGTCGGAGAAGGATCCAAATTTTGTTCTTTAATGTTTGTGCAAATTTGAGATTGTTCACTTGCCTAAGCTGTAAAGTTTTGATGTATTGCTAATGAAAACATCATTTTCAGTAATACTAGAATCGAACTTTCTTAAAAAAAGAAATTACTAGAAAAGCTAACTCATGAAGGATCTTCAATGTAGCTTATGAGTGAAATCACCTTCTACCTCTTCATCCAAAACATTTAATATTGACCATCAAAGGTATTTAGGATTTTTTACTAGATGTATAAGTTATTATCAAATTGATTAGAAATAAATAAGTTTTTTTTTAATGCATAATAAAATAATTAAAATATTCTTGAAAGAAAAAAAAACATTGTATTTACATAATGATATTTTCATTATTATCAATTTGACGGAGAATTTGATATTTCATCAAATAAAAAACATTTAAAAAAACATAATGAAATTAGTAAATGATCTCGAAAGCCAAAAAGAAATTATCATGTCAACTTAGAACAATTTAATATTTGATCAAATATAAAAATTAAAAAATAAAAAATAATAAGTTTGGGGCATGAGAGGTGCACTCTTTGAAGTGCGGGTTTAGACAGCACATACAACGTCTCCTTACATCAAAAAATATCTTTTCGTTGTATTGTTAAAAGTATCATCATATCTTTTTTTTGGTAGTGTGATAAATAACTTTTTTAAAATACATAGTAAAACAATTAAAATATCCTTAAAAAAAAAAAACATTGTATTTACACAGTGTTTTTTTCATTGTTATCAATTTAGTTGATAGAGAATTTAATATTTGATCACATATGAATTTTTTTAAAAAAAACACAGTGAAAACTAAAATGCTTTAAAAAAAAATATCATGCCAGCTTAGGGCAAATTAATATTAATTAAATATAAAAATTAAAAATTAAAATACAAAGAGGTTGGAGTATGAGTGGTGCACTCTTTGAAGTGTGGGAGACACCTATGCTCCTTAGACATCACATACACCACCTCTTTGCATCCAAAAATATCTTTTTGTTGTATTATTAGAAGTGTCATGATGTTCTCTTCTTGACAGTGTGGCACATGTCGACGATTATGGTCTGATTAGTAATCAATATGTCTTTCTATTTTCTTTTTTATTCTCTTACTCTCCTTGAAAATTACAACTTGACTTTTTTGTTATTAGCATTTCAACTTCAATTCTTGTTTTTTTAATTTTTAATTTTTAATTTTTATTCTTGGTTTTTTATAGAAGTTTTTATTTATTTTTAATTTCATCATTTAATTCTAATTTGTCTTCTTTTTTTTCATTTTGGTTCCTATCTTTTGACTTTAGATTTTTTGTGTTTTTTTGCCTTTTGTTCAATTGATTTTTTCTTTTCAATTTTATTCTTCAATCAAAAATAAAATTTATTTTGTATTTTCATTTTGATTTTTATTTTTTTAATTATCAATTTTTATTTTAGATTCTTTTGTATAATTGGTATTTTTTTTTCCAAGTTAATCTTTCAACTTTTAATAGGTTAGAAGTTAAGTTTCATGATTTTTTTTAGATATAATACTTTTAATCTAATATCTTGAATTACATATTTGAAAATTAAACACAAATTAACATTATTTTTTATATTATTATTTTCACTTACCTTGTTTTCAGCTTTGTAATTTTTTATATATTTTTTTATAAAATTATTCTAATCTCTAAACTCAAGTTATAAATTTTCTTCTTTTTTTTAATAACATATTTATGTTATCTAAACATCATTTTTTAATAATAATAAAAAATTTGTGGCGTAGCACGGCTATACACCGATAGTGAAATACTGAAAGAGCATTGATAATATTTTTTGAAATTATTTCGATCATGGTTGATTTTTATTGACATCTCAAGCAACAGAGAATTGTTCAAACATGAGCGTGTTGGATGATAATGGAGAAGGGCATCATTATCAAACGAAACGGGAGAAAACTATCAAATAAATGGAGAAAACTATCAAATAAATCAATCTCTCTCAAAGAAGTTCTTCTGTATTCATTTGTTCTTAGATTTATCCCTTCATTTCCCGTTGAAAAAGACAAAAAGAAAAAATAAGAATTTCTGGCAGAAAGAGATGGAAAGGAATGGAACAAGCACAGAAAGAATCATTACTTTTATTCCCGAATCCTTTCCCCTCTCATTTTTTTTAATCATTACCAAAAAAAAAAAGTAAAAGGGACGGAGAGGAGCAGAATCTGCGTTCTCTGCAAATATAATTTGCGTGATTCTATAAATAAAACTTAGAAAGGTCCTTCCAATCAGTGAAACAAAGCTCAAAGACACGATTCAACAGGGTAGCAACCGATTTCAAAATGAAGCCTAAACTTTGACAATGATTTTCAGCTTGGCTTTGATTCTTGGAGAAGAGTTGAAAGAACGACATCAGAGCAAATACACTGTTATACATAGTACCAGGTTAATTTCCCAGAAAAGCAGAGAGTTAAGCAAAATTTCAGTGCTATCCAAACAAAAGAAAGCCCGGTGCAATTCCAGATCTTACAAACATAAAGTTGAAGGGGACAAAGAAACAAATAATTGTCAGCTGGAATTTATCATGCCAAGATTTAAGAGAACACAGTACATGAACGCCGCATGTTAGTAACTCTGCAAATAAAGCAGCGAACACAAATGAAGCTTTCTTCACTTCTCATTTTTAAGCCTTTTCTTGGGAGGACTTTTTGTTTTTGATGTTGTTTTCTCCATGCTTGCAGCATTCCCCTCTTTCTGCAGATGAAGTAAAGGAGTCAAACAACCTCACACAATAACTTAACTCAAACATACACATGAAAGAAAACAAACAGACAATTTATACCCTCTTTTTTAATCTCTTTCTTTGCCGCTGCCGCCCTTTATTTTTCTTTGTCAATTTACCCTATAAGATAAGTCAAAACTAGATTAGCCACAGGGATATCTGATGTTCAATAAGCCAATTTTACTGATTTAGTTTCAAGAAGAAGCAACCTGTGCAAGAGCTACAGTTCGAGCATGTCTCTCTGCATGTGTCTCCTCGTCCAAGTTCTCAATTTCCCCATCACTGTTAAGCATTACCTTCAGCCTATTTTCCTTCATCAATTTCTCAGATCGAGCATGTCTCTACAACCACAAACAAAACTTCATCAATTAATGTAAGGCTAAAGCTAAGTAACAGCTTTCAAAGCTCTCAATTCCATGCCAATCAATTTGAAAGTAAAAGCAGTTATGGAGAGTTATGTTCGTGTCATCCATGTCATGGTAAGATACTAACAAATTCTCATCTTATAACCACACAAAATAGTACATTGATGCAGCCAACAATATTCAATGTTCCACATGGAAAAGTGACAGCGAATATATGTTTTATATTAATGACTGCTATTGAACATGGATACTCCATACCCTGTTTTTCATAAAAATAGAAAAAAGATCGAAATGATAATACAAGAATAATAAATGAAAAGGATATTACTATGCTGGCCTGCATAATTCATCTAACAGAGAATACAAAAAAAGAAGGGTAGGAGGAGAAAAAAGAGTGAATTACATCTACAATGACATTGGAAAGAACAAAAAGAAAAGAGAAAAACAATCTATTTGATCGAATAACTATATCATGTACAAGTCACCTTATCAACTGGTACTGTTTCCTTGAACATTAGATTCAAATGGTGTGATATAGAATTGTTAGCACAAAATTCATTTTCACAGTGAAATAGAAACATGCAATGCCTTACCTTAGAGCTAAGATGGGCCCTCATAGTCTCCTCAGTCAAACAGATAATTCGAGGACAAATCCTGCACTTATAAACTGATTTGCACTTTAATATACAATCTGGAATATCATCTGGTAATGATTCCTCATCAGCTGTGGCATTAGATTGCTTCTTGTGTGTTTCAATGCCAGTATGGGTTTTTCTGTCATCTGCAGTTTCATCATCTTCAGACATCTCAAAATAATAATCCAGTTTTGAATGCAGATGTTAAGTTGTCCATTACCGTAACAAATCAAACAGTATGAATTGGTTAGTAACCATCCACAACTACTAAACATCTTAGACCTGAACAAGGGCTCAAAATAACAGACAAAAGTTGCACATAGGGTGGCACAGTGGAAAAAGCATACCCGAAACAATCATTCAAAATGCCATGGATAATTAATCTATGCTACCAATACTATGACAGTTCCAATTATAACAAATATGAGTCATTTGATCCCTCAAAAAGAATCATAGAAGACAATTATCCTCCAATATGCAGATAGCCTTCCTACTTGAAAAAATCTCAATACCATAAATGAAAAAAATAAATCCTACCTGATGAATAACCATCAATCACATTTGCAGAGCTATCCTCACTCTCATAACCTGCAACATATCAATGATCCATGAGAAACCAGTCAGTCAGCAACATACTAATCGAGAGGAAAACCAGTTGACGTTCTAAAAGAAAAGCTTTTCAAGAAAACAAGCAAATAACTAAACATCATAAAAATTTAAATACATGATGGCATGAAAAATAAAACACAATTTGCTAGTAATAAACTATCAGAATGGCTGCCCAAAATCACTTCTCTATAAAGACCACAACTTTTCACTAATATCAACAATCTAACTCAGACCCACTAATCCAAATTGAGTAAAACACATAATTAACAACAAACCTGATGATGATGATGAAGCCTCCGACTCGCTTTCCTCTTTTGGCTCAGCAACTGTACCATCATCCTCAGATTCACTGTTTTCTTCTGGGTCAGCAACCACATCATCCTCTGATTGTTCAGTAGCGCCAGCTTCAGAATCCGAAGAAGAAGATGATGAATCAGAGGAAGCTTCATCCTTCTCTCCATGCTCTGCTTTAAAAAATCTCCTCTTTATCATGTTTTTTCCAAAGCAGCAAGCAATTATGGTTGAGTCAAATTGAATAAGAGGCGACGGCTAGCTCGCAAAGAGACGGGGTTTTGGGTTTAGCAGGTGACAACTGCGAGTGAGAGAGACTCAGAGAGAGAGAGAGAGGAGTTCGGGTTTGGTAAGAAACCTGGCCCAGTATTGGTCAAGGCCCATTTCTTAAATCTTACCCATCTTTTTTCTCAACTTCAAAATAATTTTTTTAAGGGTTTCGTATTTCTAGTTTTCCTCCTCTTTTTTTTTTCCTTTAATGGAAAAAATTCCAAGTCGGTGGTGGGGGCTCTACTGGTAGCTAAAGTATCCATCCTTCTTTCTTTACTTTTTTCAATAAAATAAGATTTTGTGTGTGTATTGTTTCAAATCTTTTCTTGCGTTGTTCAATTTTGATTTCCAGCTACTGTATTTTTTTAATAAATTTCAATTTAATATTTTTTTAATATATTAATATAAAAAATATTATTTTAATATCTCATTGATTAAAAATACTTTTAAAATAAACCCTACCACGCATATTGTTTTGATTGGGTAATATTAGAAATAACACTTTAAAAAAAAAAATCTTTACTGGTATACCCACCATCACCAGACCACGTGTTCAGCAACGACCAGCTACCTTCCTTTTTGAGATAATTAATTAATAATCATCCCGCCAATTAAAGAGCGCGGAACTCAAAACCAAGTTCGCTTTGTCTAGGTTAATACCGTCTTTTCATCACCTCCGATGCTTTTCCTCTCATCTCAGGAACCTACCGAACAAACACGTGCCAATTATTCTATAATCTTATAATATCTCAGAGAGATTATTACAATTTATCACCAATCTTGTAAATTTTTTGAAAGATAAGTTGTATTTGCACCATGCATGCTTTTATAGAAACAAAAATCATATGCATTTAGTGATTAAAATTAATCTCCATGATAAATAAGAGAAAACATATAAAATTAATTGGCAGCCAAGGAGATTTTTTTTTTTCATCTATCTTTTGCATCTTAGAGTCCATTTTGTGGCTGTATTTATTATATAACAGTGGTAATATAGTATTTGGTTGTAAAATTAGTTATGATTTTTATACATGTACCCTATCATTATTTGCATTAAAAATACTATTTTATTAAAATAGAAATTACATGCTTTTCTTTTCACGTTTCTGCCTCTGCTATTTCATGAGCATAGCATGCTAATTAATTAGTGTGAACAGTACAGCGTTGCACTATTCACCCTAATTAATTAGCATCAACAGTGCATTCACACTATACTCATAATTATATTTTACCTGCTGATTTGTTGCGTATTTAAAAAATTAAAAAATTATAATTCTTGTCATGTATTTCATATAAAATAAAATTATAGATAGTTTAATAAAATAATAAAAAATATTTTATATAAAATATTATTTAAATTAAAAATTATTGATATTAATATATATTTTTTAAAATTATTTTATAACCTCAATTTCAAAAACATGTACCTAACCAAATATATTAAATTATTTTTTGTTCAACATCAATTACAGTTTTAACCAAACATATATAAATACTAAATCAACCTTAACTAAAAACACTTTTTATAAAATAATTTTTTTCAAACCATAGTCATAACAATTATCGCAATACAAAACATATTCTTAAAAAGAAAATAAATTTTTTAATAATTTACTGTTCATATATTTCTTAATTTAATTTATAAAACAAAAGCATAGTTTTTCTATTTCTCAATTAAAAAATTATATGATATTGAAAAACACATCCATGAAAATATCATCTTTTTATTTTGTATTACAGATTGGCTTGGAATCCCATCCCCGACACAACCCGGGAACAGTGGCTAAAAAATTAGATACCAAAGCAAGAGAGAGGTGAGAAGCTAAATAAAGAAAGAAGAGGAAACCTCAAATTAGTTTTTAGACGCTGATCACCGATTCAAGTCTTGACTTAGTGCCCTATCTGTTACAACATGGGACACAAATCCCATTTTTACAGCCTAGATTAGTTTGATTCCTGGGGCTCCGCTGCAAGGTGAAGCAACCTTTTTTTCAACGTGCACGTGTAGCCTACATTTTTAAAAACTAAAAACTTAAAAAATAAAAATAAATTTATTATTATTATTATTACCACCACCACAATTATTACAATTTTTTTTTATTAATATATGTTTCTGTGTTAACTTAGATAACTCAACTAATCTCATGAATTCTAAAATTTAACAATCATATAAATTTTTAGTAATTATCATATTAGCAACTATAGAGCTCGATAACATTATCACTATTTAAAAAAAATATTATCATTATTAATATAAATAATAACATTCCTACTATTATTGTTATTATTTTAACAATTATTATTATAATCATCATTATTATTACTATTATGATTGTTATTATTATTGTTGCAACTGTTATTACAATTATCACTATCACTATTACTATAACAACTATTATTATCATTACTATTTTTCTTCTTCTCTATCATGTTATTATTATTAATAGTAATAATAATAACAATAATAGTAATGATAACAACAACATTATTATCATCACTATCACTACAACTATTATTATTATCACCACTAATTTTATTTTTGTTGTTGTTGTTATCAATATACTCATCATCATCATCATTGTTATTGTCATCGTTCGTTGTTGTTATCATTACTAATTTAATTGTTGTTGTTATTTTCATCAATAATAATATTATTTTTATAATTTTTATCATCATCATCATCAATAATAATAATAATAGTAATAATAACAACAACAACAACAACTAACATTACATTTATTATTATTTTTATTAGTATCATCATCATTATTAATATTACCATGACTAGTATTACAATTATTTCAATTACTATTATTATTGTTGTTGTTGTTGAAAAAATAAAAACTATGAACTTGATTTGAAAAATATTATTAAAAACTATAAAACTTTTGACAAAAAAATTTAAGAAAAATGATAAGAAATTAAAAAAATAGACCAAATTAAATTAATTATTACCATTGAAAAACAAAAATCATAAACTTTTAAAAAAGCCCTAAAAACTTTGACATAAAAACAAATAATAAAAATAAAAAATTAAAAGTAGAAAGAGATATCTTAGATATGCACATTAATAAAAAAATTGAAGATAAATAAAATTTTAATAAATTTTTTTATAAAATATCAAATCAAAACTTAAAGGTTTGGATATGAAATAACAATAATAACTATAATGTATTTATCAAGATTAAAAAAAGAAATGAAGGAAAAAAAATGACCAACAGTAATATACGGTCATATTTGAGGAACTAACACAACATATATAGAAAGAGAAGATAATGAGGACCAAACTAAGATGACAAAAGTTAATTTTTGATTATCGAAAACTATAATATGCGCCATCGAAAGTATGTTGTGGTTCCAAAGCTCTAACGCGTGTAAAATTTTTTTAAATATAAAATTATTGTTTTAATAGTAAATTACATTATTGCCCTTAATCAAATCTATAATTAACAAAAAATAATTTTAAAATACCCGAATACCCCTTACGACAATAAATTCAATGTTTGGCATCCAAGGTTACATATGTGATTTTAATGTATATGGAAAAAAAAACCTATATAAAATAGTTGTTATTATTAGTGAATAGAAAACGTAAGAGGAGCTACAGTGATGCATCTTACTGTTTTTTAACAACCATTAAAATTAGAAGTTCGAGAATATATATATATATATATATATCATCCAAGGTTACATTTGTGATTTTAATGTATATGGAAAAAAAAAACCTAAATACCCCTATCTGGGACCACTGATATATATATATATATATATATATTGTCACATCCAGAAATTAATTACATAAGAATTCAAAAATACAAAGATGCAAATAATATTTATGAGAAACTAATTGAAAAATCAAATTGCAATTTTTATCGATCCAATCACAGTTATTCCATTTGATTATTACAAAAACACGTCACTATTTTTTTTTTCTGTTTTAAAGGGAAATATATTATTAGATTAGATTTCACATATTTAGATTAAATATCTCTAAGTTCTACTTTTATATAGATCATTTAAAATGATATAAAACAATTATCACTGTCCCCGTTTGGCTAAATCTCAAAATTATATATTATATGATCAACTAATTAATAAGAAAATAAAATTTCTCAAGTCTTAAGATTACAGTTATAAATTATATAAAAAATGAATTTTTTAAACTCTAAACGGTAAAGAAAACTCAATTTAAATGAATTGTTTTTAATATGTTTTGAAAAATAAACTACACAGTTCTATTTATATTATTTCTTAAAACTAAACCCACAATTTTTATATTAATAAAGAATCCAAGATTTCTAAGGTGAAATCATAGAGAGCTCTAACAATTAACACAGTAACACGAAAAAAAAAAACTTATAAAAAATAAAAAATAAAAAAATAATGATGCAAGAGTTACCCACGATCATCCCTCATCACTAGTCAATTGAACAAGTAGATTATTAAAGATCGCACAAGAGCATCGTTTCAAACATAGTTTTTAAACTCGTTCGGTGGGCAGCCCGGTTTAAGATCTGAATTCCAAGTTTTAATTGGATCATCAGTTTTGATTGGGTTAATCGGGTTAATTTCTATTTTAATTTTTTTTTAAGATCTGAATTCCAAGTTTTAATTGGATTATCAGTTTTGATTGGGTTAATCGGTTTAATTTTTATTTTAATTTTTTTTTCAAAACAACATTGTTTTAATAAAAAAAAAATTCAATGAATTACAACTAAATTTTATTGGATCAGCCGGGTCAAAATAACATTGTTTTAATAAAAAAATAAATAAAAATCAATAAATTACAATTAAATTTTATTGGGTCAGTCGGGTTGTCAGGTCAACCTGGTGAGTCAACCAAATCACACGGATCATAACTTATTTTATTTTTTCATCAACCCGGCCCGGTTTCAGCCCCGGGCCGGGTTTCAAAACACTGGTTTCAAATCAATAAATGCATCAACCGCGTTCAAAGAAAAAGAAAAGTGAATGAGATTTTGAATTTAAAATACACCCTTCCCCATATAACAGAATCCTGAGCACAAACCTAACAATTCCAGCAAATGATCTCCTACCTATAAACACCTCACCCGCAACCCCACAAGCCTCGTATCCAAATCAAATTCCTCCGCCCCCACCCCACCAGACCAAACCAATCTCCAGTGCTCCTCTTTCATGGCAGAATCCAATTCCCAAACCACCTCACAAACCCTCATCGACGGCAACACCCTCGCCGCCAAATCTCTCGTCGCCTACGGCATAACCCATATGTTTGGCGTCGTGGGTATTCCGGTAACCTCCTTTGCCAATCGTGCTGTGGCCGCTGGAATCCGTTTCGTTGCCTTTCACAATGAGCAATCTGCTGGGTACGCTGCCTCTGCGTACGGTTACCTCACCGGTCGGCCTGGGATTCTCCTAACAGTCTCTGGGCCGGGCTGCGTTCATGGGCTTGCTGGATTGTCTAATGCCATGATTAATACATGGCCTATGGTCTTGATCTCGGGTTCTTGTGATCAAAACGATGTCGGTAGAGGTGATTTTCAAGAGCTTAACCAAATTGAAGCTGCAAAACCGTTTTCCAAACATTTAGGTAAAGCTAAAGACATTAAAGAAATACCTAAATGTTTTTTTGAGGCGCTTGATTCTGCTGTTTTGGGCCGGCCTGGTGGGTGTTACTTAGATCTTCCAACTGATGTTTTGCATCAGACAATATCGGAATCCGAGGCTGATAGTTTGATAAAATCTGCCGCGGATGTTTCAGAAATTGAAAAGGGTGCGAAAAAGATTACTACTGCAAGTTTGGAAGTTGAGAGGGCGGTGGATTTGCTTAGAAATGCTGAAAGGCCATTGATTGTGTTTGGAAAAGGTGCTGCTTATGCCCGTGCGGAGAATGAGTTGAAGAGATTAGTGGAAAGTACTGGGATTCCGTTTTTGCCAACCCCTATGGGAAAAGGGTTGTTGCCTGATACACATGAACTTGCTGCTAGTGCCGCGAGGTCACTTGCTATTGGGAAATGCGATGTTGCGCTTGTGGTTGGCGCGAGGCTTAATTGGTTGTTGCATTTTGGGGAACCGCCAAAGTGGTCTAAGGATGTGAAGTTTATTTTGGTTGATGTTAGCGAGGAGGAGATTGAGTTGAGGAAGCCACATTTGGGCTTAGTTGGAGATGCAAAAAAGGTGTTGGAATTGGTAAATAAGGAGATCAAGGAGGATCCTTTTTGTTTGGGGAAGAATCATCCGTGGTTGGAGGCGATTTCAAAGAAGGCTAGGGACAATGTGTCGAGAATGGAGGCACAGCTGGCTAAGGATGTTGTGCCGTTTAATTTTTTGACGCCAATGAGGATTATTAGAAATGCGATCTTAGAAGTGGGGAGTCCTGCACCGGTATTGGTTTCAGAGGGGGCAAATACAATGGATGTTGGCAGAGCTGTTTTGGTTCAGACTGAGCCAAGGACGAGGTTGGATGCTGGAACTTGGGGGACTATGGGTGTTGGTTTGGGTTATTGCATTGCTGCTGCAGTTGCTGAGCCTCATCGCCTTGTGGTTGCAGTTGAGGGCGACTCTGGATTTGGGTTCAGTGCGATGGAAGTTGAGGTATGAATGATCCTTTACTCATTACTACAATCATGTTTAATTTTTTCGGGCTGAGAACTTTTTGTGATATATGATTGTTCTAACATTCGAATATGATGTGCTTTTATCACTCTGTTTCTTGGATACTGCAGCTAGCTGTTGACTGCACTTATTTTTATGTGTATTTTAAAGGGGGACTATCTTTGTTAGAAGATGGAGAAAGTTTTTGTAATTGTTAATAAGAAAGTCTGTTGACCCAAGATTTTCTTTGCACTTTTGACATGATAAATGAATTGACCAAGTCAAGTCAATTTTACTAAAACTGTATTTTTTTCTTTCTTTTGAAGATTAAGATTAATGAAATATTGGACGAATGTTAAACATTTCACCATAAATTATCGGTTAAAAAACATATGTAAACAGATTAATTAAATTGTACAGGAGCTTAGCTATTCTCTCACAAAAAAGACTTTATTAAAAGTCACTTAGTCCATCCAAAAACTTTAAGATTAATGGTGAATATAAAATGGGCCATTCATTAGGTTGTAAATGACATTTTTGTATATCCAAAAACACATGGTGCATGCATCAACCACTGGAAAAGGAAAATTTTTGCGCACCAATACTGTTTGATTCCTTTTAATTTCATTCATAATTTTTTTTTATCAAATCAGGAAATGGAATTTTTAATCTTGTGAAATCTCTTTATCATTGTTGCCTTAAAAGTTAAATGTCTACTGTTCTTTCCGACAAAAAGCACCATTTTATCAAATGCTGAATAGCTGGGCTATCCACATGTCAGCTAATGAGAGTACCACTTCTTTGTCTTCCATTTTCTAATCTTATTATTATATTAGACTAGATATGCAGTCATAAAATGTTATGCATTTCTTTGCAAAGGGTTAACTTGTATGTAGTTTGAAGTTTGTTTGGAATCAGAAGTTCATGTACATGCATGTCTATGTTTCATTGGAAAAGATGTCTATGCGATGCATGCGGTATGAATTTACTTGGTTAGTATACTTTGGGAATTTAAAGAAAATAGCAGATATATAGTATTAAGTAGTATACTATGTGGTGTGTGGCTTAGCTTATTATATTACATTGGTCAAGGTACATTTGCTCTTAAAAAGTTTCACGGAATGGGAAATATCACTCTCAAACCAGCTGTATGCTGGTCTTCGAATAACCTTTTTATTCATCACTGAACTGTACCTTTTAGCAAGTTAGTCATGCATAGTTTTCGATCATCGTGTTTTCTGCAGTCATGAAGCATATGTCTTAGAATTAAAAGATTTTAGGGGTTATGGGTGAAAATGAATGCGGTGGTATGAAAGCATATATAGATTTTGATAAAATCTCAATCGGTTTAACAAATCTGCAGATGCCTTCGTTGTTTTCTGCCCTTTCTTGAGAAGGTTTGTATAATTATAATAATTAAAGAAAAGACAATGCACCTGTTGAAGCTTTCAAGTCACCCTTTGTTTTTGCTTGCCTCATGATATAAAATAAAATTAACAGGTTACATTTACATTGTAAAATCTTTTGTAGACATTGGTTCGTTACCAGCTGCCCGTGGTCGTGATAGTTTTTAACAATGGTGGTGTTTATGGTGGTGATCGGAGGAACCCTGAAGAAATTACAGGGCCTTTTAAAGATGATCCAGCACCCACTTCTTTTGTCCCTGGCGCTGCTTATCATGTTTTAATTGAAGCTTTCGGGGGGAAGGGTTATCTTGTCGGGACACCTGATGAACTCAAGTCTGCCCTTTCTGAATCCTTTACTGCAAGAAAGCCAGCTGTAATAAATGTCACCATCGACCCTTATGCTGGTGCAGAAAGTGGTAGGATGCAGCACAAAAACTGAGGTAGCCTTCACACCTCTCTTTGTTTTAATCTGCACATCCCTTGGCTGAACTGGTTTTGCAGGATCCCATTTAATAATGTAAAATCACTCCAGTACCGTCCGTTTCTCCTTTTAGATCCTCTTCTGCAGGCATGCATGCTGAGGAAGCATAAGTTAGTAATAAAACAGAGTGTTACATCTTTTGTAGTATCCTGACTCGAGCAGGGGTTTGGCAAGAACTAGGCTGTAGTTTGATATATGTGTATAGGATTGACATGGCAGTCATATAATGATGGTGATTGAATTAAGGGCTGGGTTCTCATTGTACCCTTTTGTT
Organism: Populus euphratica; assembly: GCF_000495115.2. Classification (NCBI taxonomy): domain Eukaryota; kingdom Viridiplantae; phylum Streptophyta; class Magnoliopsida; order Malpighiales; family Salicaceae; genus Populus; species Populus euphratica. Next base: position 1,012,001 of record NW_011499902.1, on the reverse strand, counting down.
TAGTATCGTGTAAGCAAATGGAATTATTGCAGCTAATAAACCAGTTTGTTTAGAGAATTGCAATAAAAGAAACAGACTTCAGTACTTGGTAAAAAATTGAAATTTAGTTAAGCTTAGAATTGAACATGCCATTTGTTTTTCATTTTCCTTTTTTATCATCCATGCAAATAAAGAAACAGACTTCTTTATTTTTGGTTTCCAGTAGATGGATTCTTTATCAAAACCATACCTTCTTTACTGGTTCTAATCATTTCCATGTTGCAATGATTTAGGCATAATCATCTCCCTTTCTGAGGTTTGTCCATAGATTTTGGCATAATGTGTTAACTGACATGAAAACACAATGCAGTTAATTGCAAGATACAGAGCTGTCAAATAATAACTGTAAAATAAAATAAAATAATCAATTAAATTTTTAGTAGGAGAGGAGATTTAGAAGGATGGTGGAGCTGCAATGAAGTCATGAGAGAAATCGATTATAACAAAATAATAATCAATTAAATTTATGATGTCATGATGAGATAGGCAACTTCAAACTTCGGATTCCTACATTAAGAGAAGGTTAACAAATGAGATTTTTTTTTTGATCTTAAGGTGACAAGTGCACGAGCAATCATAAGAAACCTTCTTTTTTCGAATTCTCATGAATTAATTATCTGCTCGACTCATCCGACAACGAAGAATCGTCTCTTTCATATATTATTTGTCACGAGTTAATTATCTGCTCTCCTCATTCGAAGAATTGTTTATTTCATATATATTGTCCCAAACTGAAATAATTTACAGCTCTCCGATTTGAAATAAATCTTGTAATGTGACCGTTGTTTACCTGCCAATAACACAAGACATCTCATGTCACTCTCTGTTTTGCTTTTTTTTTAATTGTAGATATCTAGATCAACCCAACCCACCACGTCGACTAATTTCTCAAGATTTTAATAACAAGACATCTCATGTCACTCTCTGTTTTGTTTTTGTTTTTTTTAATGGTAGATATCTGAATCAACCCAACCCACCCGTAGGTCGGCTAATTTCTCAAGATTTTAATGTTAATAATCAAATAAATTTCTAGTAATTCTGTAATTTATAATATTTAAATTAATTATTTTTTAAAATAAATTTAAAATCTAATTAATTAAGTTACACTGGATGGTATTTTTGGACATGATAAGATGCTATGCTATGATGCCTCTGTTGGACGAGGTTTGGTTGTTGCATTTTGTCCTAGATTTAAATCGGCCAAGCTACAAAGATAAAGCAGAATATCCAAGAGACTTGGCAATGATTCTACTAATTAATAATATAGTAATAATTCTGCTTCAAATGCATATAATTTCGGAGGCCTTCTCCACATTGTGCTTAATTTTATATAGATTTTGGCTCAGTAAATGGCCAGAAAAAAAATATACTTGCGTGATTTGGCTCTACTTGGACGCCGGACTCATAGTGAAAGGTGCCTTGCGTGGTGAATTATAGTCAATATATTCATTTAAAATTAGATATGCAAACAATGCATGCTGTGGACAAAAACGTTTACTCCTTTTCAAGGCTAAAGGGACACTCAAGTCACTAAAATAATTAATATTTTTTTAACACATATATCATTGTATAAACCACCAAATAACTTTTATCTAGAGTCAAACAAAATCGTTTACTCCAGATAGGATCAAAGACCTTATAAATTCACTCTACGTAGAACGCCAGAAGCGTTTTCTCTTGATTAGTTCAAACCACCATTTCGGAGAAGAATACTGACTTGTCACTGGCTAGTATATACTGTCATGGAGGAGGTGGAAGAGATCAGGAGAGAGAGGAGATGGCTGATAACATGGGGTGGAGTTGTGAAGGAGCTCAAGGAGGTGAGCTACATAGCTGCACCAATGGTGGCTGTTACGGTGTTGCAGTATCTGCTACAAGTTGTGTCTGTAATAATCGTAGGACACCTTGGTCAGCTCGCCCTCTCTGGTGTTGCCCTAGCCACCTCCATCACCAATGTTACTGGATTTAGCCTACTTGTAAGTCTCCTGATTCTCTTCTTACATTGTTCTACTCTCTCCTCAAAACGTTCTCTTTGTACATTGTCCAACAAGTGCTCTTCCGTGTGCGCATCTGGTTGAGATTAATCATCCATCCATATCATGATTGACGGTTTAGATATTCGATATAATACACATTTCTAAATCGTGTGATCTTGGAACTTCTCAATTTATTTTTTTATTTAATTTAAGTTTTAAATTAAATTACTAATTCAAAGTAAATAATTCAATTTAATAAATTAAAAGACAACTCAAATGGCCAATAAAAATATTAAATAATTTTTTAAAAAACTTAAAAAATATTTTTTTAATATTAAAATTACGATAACATTTTAGAAAACAAATAAAATTATAAAATTCACTTTTTAATTAGTGTATTAAAATTACGATAACATTTTAGAAAACGAATAAAATTATAAAATTCATTTTTTAATTAGTGTAATATTAAAAAATAAAATAAAAAAATAAATTTACAAAAATAAAGAAAATTTAAACTTACCAAACCCGTTAACAAGCTTTTGTATTTTTTAAAATTTAATAATATATTTTTTCAGAAATGATTTTTTTAATTGTCATAAAAAAATATACATTTATATAAACAAGTTTAATTAGAAAAAAAAATGCTTCACTAAACTTATGAATTGAAATAAGTAGGATTACCTCGCCAAACTAGTAAACCAGATCATTAACTTCATAAAATTTAATAACCTGATTTTTTTAAAATTATTTTTTTATTAATCTAATTTTTTTAAAAAATAAACCATATTGTGATATTGAAATATTTTTTTGATATCGCGATAACTATATAAAAAAATTTAAAATAAATTATCAATTTTAAATTAAACACAATAAATAAAAATTAAATTAAAAAAATCGATACCAAATAAAATAAAAAGATGAAAATATATATATAAAAAAAACTGTGGAGTACTAATCCACAATACTAATAAATATGAGAAAACAATATTTTTAATTTTTATTTGACTAAACTTTTGTAAAAATAGCACATACCGTAACGTCATTAATTTAGGCTACTAGGTTAGGGGTGGTGTCCATCTTGAGCTCAATGTGGAAGCGGACACTCAAGCCTCTCCCTAAATGTAAAAAGCTCCCTAGCAAATTGTTTGGCTTGGGATGACGGGTGATTGTGGTTTGGCTGGGGTAACTCTTCTTCTCTCTCTCTCTGTTTTTTTTTTTTTTTTTTTGTTTTTGTTTCTCCATGACTTTGTTTCTTTATGGTTGATTAAGAAGACAATGTTTTACGATGTTACTATGTTTTTGAATTAAGGATGCTTAAATGATTTATGAGCCAATAATCATATAAGCAGGATAGTAATTAACTAATTAAAATTATCCTCCTAATCAAAATTTTAGATGAAAAATAACGAGAATACGAAAATTGACAGACGTTAACTTCATGTCTTGATAGAGGGAAACAGTTGTGCTGATGGTCTTGTAAAGTTGGGAGTTTCAAGCGGCAGTCCTTGTCTTTTCGTCTCAGCCACCCGTGTATTATCAATTATCATACTCCTTTGGGCTGAGCTAGGTGGTGAGCCGAGCCCACAATAAAATAATGGGTATGCTGAGCACTTGGGCTTGATGGTGTGCCAGAGCCCAACCTATTAATTGGGCTTGGATGCTTTAGCTGAGCCCTTAAAAAATATGGGCCCATGACTATCATAAATTTTGTGATAAAATGGATAAATCTTGATCCATGAGGGGAAACTTGAGTCAAAAAAATATGCGATGCTAAGGCAACATATTTTTTTATGACATTTTTTATGATAATTATATTACTTTCTACACTATTAAAGTTTTATAGGTTTTGAGTAGTTCCAAAGAAGTCCAAGATGCATTTTGATAATTTTTTTTTATCTAATCATTGAATTATATTTAAATTTTTTGTTTTTAAACTCAAATTAAACACAAAATATAAAGTTTTAGAATTTTATTTATTTTTCTTGTATTTTTTATTTCTCTATTTAGATTAGAACTTTTCGTTTAATTAATATTTTATTAATTATGATATTTTTTTATATTTAAATAAAAGGGTATTTTTTTAAAAGATAATTTATGAAATAAACCTCTCAGAATATATCATAGTTTTTCTCCACAATCTTCTCTATAATTAATGGATGTAACATCTGACTCTTTTCTTTTTTTGATAAACAATAGATTACATTAAAACGCCAGAAAGAGAAGCTGCAAAATATAAGAACATTATTATAAATTTAATGCCTGAATTTGTGTCTTTACGCAAAATACGACGAAAACACGAGCAGTTCACGAAAATCATGACTTGCAAGTCAAAAGCCTTTGTTAATTACCTAGCTGTATTCTAGAACCAGACAGAATACTATTAATCAAGTCAAAGAAATTACAAATCAGACAACACAGCAATCCGTTCAGCATTGAGCGTTGTCTCTTCGTTTGTTCTTCACATATAGTTAAGGTCACTCTTGCTGTGGCTTCTAGGAGGAGGAAAAAAACACAAAATTCATTCGCTTGTTGAGAAGTTATGGAAGAAGAGGGAAAGAGGGAAGAGAGAAAATGGGCGATAACATGGGAAGGATTTGTTCAAGAGCTAAGGAAGGCAGGCTATATAGCAGCTCCAATGGTGGCCGTGTCAGTATTGCAGTATCTCCTACAAGTTGTGTCTGTGATAATTGTAGGACACCTTGGTGCACTTGCACTCTCTAGTGCCGCCATTGCCACTTCTATTACCAATGTTACAGGGTTTAGCCTTCTTGTATGTCTTCTACTCCTGTCCCCCCTTTTTTCTTAATTTTTTTTATAAAGGTCCTTTTATATATCTTCTTGCATCTTTTAACTAGCATGAATCATTATGCTTTCAATTCAGAAATTAAGGTTGCTTTCTCTTCCATTAAGGAGAGAGGAAGAAGATGTTCTTCAAGAATCCACTTCATCTTTCCTGGAATTGAAGACAGGATATGATCAGGGGAAGGGAAAAAGAAAAAGAAAAAACCCAACCCTTTAAGGTCCTTGTCTAGTTTTGGATTAACCCCTAAATCTTATGTTTCATGTACAGAAATCTTAAAGTTATCATTTAAACATATTTCTTTCCATACAAGCAAGATTTTTTCCCCTTCAATTTTCTACTTGTCTATTTGCATTTTCTCCAATGTTTTTGATCCCTCATATCTGTGAGTATACTTACAGTGCATTGCAGAGTACTCTTCCCACCCTCATCTCTTTCATGGAATCAAAAATAAATTTAATCTTATAAAAAAAAAAACCCAGAAAAAAGCTTTTATTGTCAAACCAAAAAGAAAAATATTTTTCATAGAGGAATATACGGGGCGTCCATGCTATGCAGAGCAAGTTGGAAATTAAAATGTTTCAAGTATGTATAAAAAAGTTGTCTGTTTGTTGTCTTTTAGACTGAAATCTATTAACATTGATGCATGAAGCAAGTGGCTTATTGGGGGTTTTAAAAGAGTAAATAGTTAATAAAACATGCATGTGTTCACTGTATTTGGACCTTTTGTGTACAAAGACTTGCATGTCGACTACCCTCATCCCTTAAATTCTCCTCTTTCCTTCTTCTTCTTCTTCTTCTTTTCTATTATAATTACTTTGCTACGTTACTTGCCTCTTCGTTACTGGCAAAAGTCCTTCTTCCTTTCTTTGTATCAATTGTTCAATTTCATCCCATTATTAAAAAACTTTTCAATTAGTACCCTGTTCTGTTCAATTTTGTCAAAGCTATAACTTCTGTAAGAGTGGCCCATCTTTAATTCATATCAGCATTCTAATATAAAAAACAAATTAAGAATTGAATGATAATCAAACAAATTGGGGTGATATAGGTCAGTAAAGCGTGAGCTGTTGCCTAAAGCTATGTATTATTACCATGTTAGAATGCCCTCTGTGATTAAAAATGTTTTTTCCCCAATTTTCTTTCTTTATCAAGCTTGGTTTTCACAATTATGTTTGTGCTAACAAGCATGAATTGACCCGAGTTTGTAATTGGCAAACAGTCAGGAATGGCAGGTGGACTGGAAACTCTAGCAGGCCAAGCATATGGAGCTAAACAATATCAAAAGCTTGGAACCTATACTTACAGTGCAATCATCTCTCTAATAATCATGTGCCCTCCAATTTGTGTCCTGTGGATCTTCATGGGCAAACTACTACCTCTACTAGGCCAAGACACTTTAATCTCACAAGAAGCCTGCAAGTACTCAATGTGGGTAATCCCTGCATTATTTGGGGGTGCAGTTCTCAAGCCTTTGACTAGATATCTTCAGACACAAAGTGTGATTCTACCAATGCTTATAACGTCATCTTCTATCTTATGTTTTCACACCATTTCATGCTGGATTCTTGTGTACAAACTGCAATTAGGACAAAAGGGAGCAGCTATAGCCTTCAGTTTATCAACTTGGTTGAATGTGATATTGCTAAGCCTGTATGTAAAGTTCTCCTCAGCATGTGAAAAAACTAGAGCTCCATTGTCAAGAGAAGCACTTTATGGTATCGGAGAATTCTTTCAGCTCGGTGTCCCTTCTGCTATTATGGTTTGGTAATTTCTTTTACCATTTTCTTCTATCATGAAAATGCAATTTCTGTTTCGTTCTGTTTTCCTAACTACAATACTATTACGCTATCATCACAGTCTTAAATGGTGGTCAATGGAGTTGCTGATTTTGCTTTCTGGTCTTTTCAAAAATCCAAAACTGGAGACTTCAGTGCTTTCTATATGGTATTTTTAATATTTATTTTTGCTCCTATCCATATATTGACAAATTGGATGCTTGTAAAGATTGAATTAAATATTATTATAACTCTAATTTCTCAATAATATTTATTTTGCTTGATTTAGCCTCACAATCTCTACATTGCACTTCACTATACCATATGGATTTGGAGCTGCTGCAAGGTTTATAACATTCTCCTATTGAAAGCATATTCTTTAATTTAAAATAATGTATAGATTTCATATCAATCTGTCCATCCATATAGATTTCATGGTATTTTTGTAGCACACGAGTATCGAATGAACTAGGAGCTGGGAATCCTCAATTAGCTAGGATGGCAGTTCAGGTTGCCTTGTTTCTTGCTGGCACAGAGTCGGTCATTGTGAGCTCAGGACTCCTCCTTTCCCGGCAAGTTTTGGGATATGCTTACAGCAATGACAGGCAGGTTGTGCGTTATATTTCAGTCATGACTCCCCTGATTTGTCTCTCATTCATCATGGACAGCTTACAAGCTGTCCTTTCTGGTTAGTTTCTTAGCTCTGTTTCATTTTTTATTTGGTTACTATATAAGCAAGAGCAGCCTGAAATATGTGTCATCCTTTGCATCAGGTGTGGCTAGAGGAAGTGGATGGCAGAAAATAGGGGCATATATCAATCTTGGTTCATTTTATCTGGTTGGACTTCCATTGGCTGCTGTGCTTGGTTTTGGAGCTCATTTAAGAGGAAAAGGCCTTTGGATTGGAATATTAGCTGGGTCCTTTGCGCAATCAGTGCTTCTTTCTATTGTTACTGCTTGTACAGATTGGAACAAACAGGTCCTTAGTCCAATCTTTTTTATTTTCTTTCCTTCAACTTCTCTCCCTTGTATATGTTTTCATGTGCTGTTCTTTTAAAGGCTCCCATCGAGTGCAATGACAAATTGTTTCTATTAAAGGCTCCCATCAAGTGCAATGACAAATTGATGATCTTGTGTGCATACAGGTAGTAAAGGCAAGGGAAAGGGTATTAGAGAGAAGATCTTCAATGAAGGATGAGGAAAAGTAGATTATAAGAATGCATATTTTTTTCTTAGAAATGTTCGTAGCGCGATGCTTTGATGGTATGAAATTGCTCTTAGCTTATTGCCTTGTTCTTTTTGTGCTTGCGAGCCAAAGTGGCAGGGGACTGCTATAACATTTTTAAAACATTGTAAATAGTTCATCTCTCTCTTTTTTTTCCAGAAGAAATACCATAGCTTTATGCTTTTTAATCTGATTGGTCTGATCTGTCATGCCTTGAAAATGTATTGACCACTCACAAGAGGGCGTGACTGCGCACGATCGAGGGGACCGTCGCCAAAGACCTCCCCAACCTCAAACCTCCTCAAATCTACTAAACACCTCGAAAAGAAGACTCCGCATCAAATTTACATGCCACATAATATCATAATCCAAATACAATCAATCAGCATATAATCATTATCAAAAGCCTGTAAGTGCAGCCTTTAACAATGAGTCTTCAAATCTTTGCGGAAAGGAATGAGTTTTCATTGCTTAGTAATGAGTAATCAAATAAATATACAAAGGAATGTTAGTATCATGATTATTGTATTAAAAACTTTCATATAAGTGCATGACTCTTCGCAATAATTAGCATAACGTTTAGGAATATGTGATGGCCATTTATACTAAATACACCATTTGCATGCTGTGTGTACTATATATTATATATATTATGCTGTTGCAATCACACAAATTAATTATTTTAATTTAAACAAATAAAATAGTGTATAGTAAGTAAGAAGTTGATCTAAAAAGAACAATCTAATTCAAGTTTTTATATTAGATGATTCAAAGTTGAGGAATTTGAAGGTTATTTAGGTTATATTATGGTAAACAAAATAAAATAATGAAGTTAAATTAAATATATCTAAAACTTGTTAAGAGAAAAACCTTGATTTCAAGTAAATGTCTACCTATAAAAATCAAAATTCATTATTGAAACGATATGTCAATTTATATTCTGAATATCTATCATTTCTTAACATTAATTAGTTCACTGTTCTCTAATGTAACTAACTCTAATAATTAAATAACCATGATGTTTATATTACTAATTTAATTCAATGACATTATTAAGAACTAATTAGGTTGATAAATTTAGACAACATAATTATTTACAATTTATATTCGATATTTGTTTAGACATAACGAATGTCTAAAGGATCGATAAGTGTCATTATCAATATTTTAATATATTTATAATAAATAATTAATACATATAAATTATTTGTTAGCATATAAGAGGAAAAAACCATGTTTTACCATTGGGACCAAACTTGTAATTTATCTTAAATTCAAGGGTCAAATTATAATTTTATAAAATTTAGAAACTAAACTAGAAATATCATAAATCAATGACCAAGTTGAAATTCAACATCTTTAATCTCATAATCAGTTATATATAAAATATAAAAATACATTTAAAGAGTCAAAATGTATGTTTTGGGAATAATAAAGATTAAATTGTAATTTTTACAAATCAATAACCTAATAAATTAAAAACAAGAGGAAAAGGGTATGAATAAAATTAAAAAAAGTTAAGAAGATTTACTTTTTTTATATATATAAACGATGTTTAATTCCACCTCATTTTGGAGGCGTGAAGGATCCAATTCAATATAATAACTTATCAAGTTTTAGTGATTTTGAGGATACTATTGGATGTATATTTTAAGTAAAATTGTAATGAGAGAAACAAGTAAAAAGAAACCGTGCCTCGGATGTAAAGCCAGAAACAAATAATTAATTAAATAATAAAACTCAGCCTTGTCTCCTATTCATGTTGTGTACTTTGTGCTTGAGAATGTTCTTGGTAAGATCTCAATATGAAAAGATGCACTAAGACTCTTCACAAGTACTGTTTCCAGAATAAACAGATAAATTAAATGACAGTGCTGATTATTATATGAAATATTATTTGTTTTACTTGCGTCTATAAATCATAATAAGTTAAAATTTTTATAAAGATTAAAAAAAAGGGCTTGAGTTTCATAATATTTTCATTATACTGTCTATTAAAATTACTTTGATTGGCTCACATGTTAAAAAAATATTAATAACAAATTAGATTTTCTTGATTGGTTAGCAGCAAAATAGAAATGCCTCAGAATATATGATCTCATATCACATGGAGCCCTCTAAATCTTTTTTTTATTTAATTTGCTAATATAGTTTCTCCTTTTCTTATTAATATTTCTTTTCCACAAAAAAATGTGACTTTTTTGTTCAATGTTCTTTGTTAACAAGAATCAAAAGCGTTCTGAACAGAAGTAATGGCATTCTGAACAGATTCCTACACTGTTCAAACAGATTCATGGGATGGGAAAAGGACTTGGCAGGGTCGTAGGGACATTGCTGAGGGCCATGAGGAGTTACAATGTTTACAGCCCTTACATGATATGCCCTCAGCAGAATCCTATAAATTGTAGAGGAAGAAGATGGGAAGGTTGGTGGCGCAGGAGGAGGACTATTGGAAACAAAGGGCTAAGCAAGTGTGGTTAGAAGAAGGTGACATCAACTCAAGATCTTTCCATGCCTTAGTTTCGACTAGAAGGAAAAATAACAGGATCACAAAACCACATGATGATTTTGGGGTCTTACATGAGAACGAAGAATTGGGAAAATAAGAGAAGATCTTTAATGAAGAATGAGGGAGATTAGATTACAAGAATGTATATTTTTTCAAGAAATGTTCGTAGCTATGAAATTGCTCTTAGCTTATTTTCCTTGTTCTTTTCGTTCTCGTGAGCCTAAGTGGCAGGGGGTTGCTATAACGTTTTTCAAAACATTGTAAACACATCATCTTCTTTTTATTTGAGAAGAAATACCATAGCTTAACTGATACTAGTTTCCCTTTTCTCTAAAAAGTCTCAATTTCTAACCTATTTTTTTTGTCAGTTTCTAATTGTTCAATGTCAGTCCAACTGATCAAGCTCCGTTTAGAGGTTGAGTAGCTTAGCATTGATGTTTTCCTTTCAGGTTTAAAATGTCTGATCTTGAATCTGTCTGTGAATCTCTGTTGCTGGCAACCTATATTTTGCAGCAGCTCAATCATGCATGCGTTTCCATTTTCCAAGTTGCCTTTTCTTGGCCTCCTGGGCACCTGTAGCAGTCAATCTTGCTAATGGAGAACAACATTATCCATGGCTCCTGTGATCTGATTGGTCTGATCCAGTCCACTACAATAATTTATCACGTTGAAATGATTCTTTATTCATTTTCCATTCGGCCACCTATCTCGTCATGAGTTTTGTTCGATGCTCATTGGTTTTGCGGCAAAGGGAGATGCTTACTTCTGATTGTTCTCAATCCTTGATTACTTTAATATTTGCTTGCTTGCTTCTTGATTTATTTATTATCTATGAATCATTCCAAATCTTCTTAACTCTCCTTCACCTATAAATAATTATTATTTTCCACGGAGAACCTGGAGAGTCGTCTAAGATCCAAATGCCTTAAAAAAGAGAGGCATGCTTGTGACAGAATTTGACTTCTAGTTTGTCAGGTAGTGTTCCCTTTCTATGTTTGTAACATTGTATTTGTTTTTCTCACTTCAATGCAGTAAATGACAAGATTGTAAGAATTCTGTAGGGAAATTTTTGAGAGGGGGAGATGGAAGAGGCACTGCTGCCCAACGCTGAAGAGAGGACACCGGCTTCTACTACCTATGTGGAAGAGCTAAAGAAGGTGACCTGCATTGCAGCTCCAATGGTGGTGGTGACGGTGTCGCTACACCTGTTGCAGGTTGTGTCACTAATGATGGCAGGGCACCTTGGTGAATTGTCTCTGTCTGGGGTCTCCATCGGTGGATCTTTTGCTGGGGTCACCGGATTTAGTCTCCTAGCAAGTCTTCTTTTCTCTATCTTATTACTTGTATATGCACCAAAAAGATACAAGCCTTCGCTATGAGTTTCCTTAGGAAAATTTGATAAAATTTTTAGTTATAAAATGCCATCTTGTCAAATTCCAAGGTAGAATTTTAAAACTTGGAAATCACAAGCTAAGCATCAGTAGGGCTGCTCTAGTTTGAATAAATATGCAATCGATTTGAAATATTTATGCATCCAAGATATAGTTATTGAAGTTATTCCTTACAATCCTGAAATGCATAGCGAGATTAATGGGAGAGCAGATTTAGTTATTGATTGACGTGTCTCAGTTTTTAATTCTTGATTCAAGCTTGAACTTGTATGCACGATGATTGACCGTATATTTATATACCATGCAGTTTGGATTGGCAGGAGGCTTAGAAACTCTATGTGGACAAGCTTATGGAGCAGGGCAATACCAAAAGTTTGGCACTTATACATACTGTGCAATAATATCTCTCCTTCCAATATGTGTCCCTGTGTCTATCATTTGGATGTTCATGGACAGGATATTGATAGCAATAGGCCAAGACCCTGAAATCTCAACGGTAGCCTGCCGATATGCTACCTTTCTCATTCCTGCGTTATTTGCCTATGCTGTTCTTCAGTCGCTGCTTCGCTACTACCAGTCCCAGGGCTTGATTCTACCAATGCTTTTCAGCACTTGTGCAACTTTATGTTTCCATATACCTCTTTGCTGGGCTCTAATATTTAAATGGGAACTAGGAAGCACTGGAGCAGCATTAGCCATTGATGTGTCTTACTGGTTAAATGTGGTATTCCTTGCACTTTATATGGGGTTCTCTTCATCCTGCAAAAAGACCCGTGTCATCTACTGGAATCATATTTTCTCTAGCATTACGGAGTTCTTTCGCTTCGCTCTCCCTTCTGCTGTAATGGTTTGGTAATTTCTCGTTCGTGTACAGTCTAACGATGATGTAATTTATTGAGCCTCTATTTACGTCTGCTTTGAATTTCTAATAATTGAATACTTCGTTCTTTATTTTCATGCCGATGGTCAGTCTTGAGTGGTGGACCTTTGAACTACTTATATTGCTTGCTGGACTTCTGCCAGATTCACAGCTTGAAACATCTGTTCTTTCTATCTGGTATGCTTCTTTTCGTATACTTTAAAGATGGCTGATTGGGGACTTTGATAGGATTGTTTCTGATTTTCTCTTAACATTGTAATCAGCCTAGCAACAACGTCATTGCACTTCTATGCACTATCTGGGATTGCAGCTGCTGGGAGGTTTGATTCATATCTTGTCTCTTCAAGTTTGCATAGATGAAAGAAAAATCTCATATACTTAACGTGCTTTCTCTGGCAGTGCTCAGGTTTCAAATCATCTGGGAGCTGGAAATCATAAGGCAGCTCAAGTGGTTGTCCGTGCAGTACTGAGTATTTCGCTCGTAGAGGCAGTTATTGTGAGCACAAATATCTTCTGCTACCGCCATGTTTTTGGATACGCCTTCAGCAATGAAAAGGTGGTTGTCGACTATGTAACTGAAGTGGCTCCCCTGCTTTGTCTCTCAGTTATTGTGGATAGCTTACAAACAGTGCTTTCCGGTTAGTTTCTCCTCATTATGCAACGAACATTTACTAGTCATAGAGTACGCATGTATGTGATCAAATGTCTGAATTGTTTGTGTTCCAATCCCATAATTTACTAACACGCATGTTTACCAAGAAGCCATGATAGTAGATGATGTTTCTTGCACAGGACATGTATGGTCCTAACTCGAATCGTTTCGGCTACAGGAATTGCTAGGGGATGTGGATGGCAGCACATAGGGGCCTATATTAACCTTGGGGCATACTATTTTGCTGGAATCCCAGTAGCTATTCTGCTGTGCTTCATTCTCCATCTTAGAGGGAAAGGCCTTTGGATGGGGGTGCTGACTGGGAGTACTGTGCAAGCAACATTACTAGCTCTCATAACCGGCTTGACAAATTGGAAAAAACAGGTTATGCTCATGCATCTCCCCCTCTTCACGAGTGTCTATTTCTGTCTCTATTTGCTCTAATTCACTCTCATTTTCTGTTTTAGATAGAGGGTTGGTTCTTTTAGTGGAATTAAGTTGGCTGTTTTATCAAATGAAATGCCAGTAATGATCTGAATTCATGTCAATAATTCCAGGCAACCAAGGCTAGGGAGAGGATGCTTGATGGGACAGCTTCGGCTGACAATGGATTACCTTGAAGTTTGTAGGGATACAATGACCGAACACAACAATTTCAATTCCATTTAGCTGCTAAAGATAGGGAGTTTTTGCTTGAGGTTACATTTTTTAAAGATTCAGAAGATCACTCAACTTCGAGTGGGGAACATAACACCATGCTCGCATGAAAGAAATGCAAATTTAGTAGAGGGTGACAACCCTTGCTACATGTCTTTCCTACACATAATCAAGGCAAGGGGGAGGATATTTGAGCGATGTTTAGCTGAGAATTGCATACTATAAGGATATTATGTGTGACAGGATTGTGGATGCATTTTTAGCTTTGTGAAACAGGACTTCTTATATGCAAACGGCTTCATTCATTTGAATCATTAGAGATTCTGTCAGCATCAAATTTTATGGGCCTTCAGAAAAATCTTTATACTAATTTTAACTAAAATTCATAACTGTTTAAATGCAAAAGGGATTTAAAGAGCTTCATATGGGGGTGTTTAAAAAAAATCATAAAAAAAAGATATCATGGTTGAGACTATTTAATAGTTGATGAATTAAGTATTTATTTTTATTTTATTTAGAAATATTTTAAGCCTAGAGTTCCTGCCAGTGATTTCTTTAACATAAACAATATATGAAAATTAGAGTGTCAGGCATCAACAGTTCAGTTTGTAGATTCATCATTAAATACAATCCATAAAAAATAATAATATAAGTTCAACTTGTAAATATTTATAATATTCATAAAAAAATTTAGCTCAATTAGATATATCTAATCTCCTTGGATCCCAAAACAATTAAATAAATCAAGTTTATAATTTATAAAATATTAAAAAATAAATTAAATACTGTTATGAATCCAAATCCATTCTAATTAATTATCTCGATGAACATCCCTCAACTTCAAGTAACAAAAGCTTACACGGGGTCGAATATAAACAGTTAAATAGACATTTCATGGAAAATGAGAGTCGCAAAATAACAAATCCCTGCCTCTGGGCCGGGAGAGTCAATCTATCACATGATGTGTGAGCATGTCCTCCCTCCGAATCCTGGTGGAGAGGACTGGGATTGGAGGATTTTAGCCACTTAACCATTGGATCAAAAAGATTTTACATTTTATAGAAGCCATGATCAGTTCAAAAAAGAAACTGCGTGAAGCAGACTTTGATTTTGTGGATAAAAGGGAAGGTCTTGCTAGCTTTAAAAGGGTCTGGTTTGTTCAAGTTCTTAGATTTGTTACACCTTATTAATAAAATCATCTATCAGAAAACATGTTTGAACTTGGAATATAAAGATTTTTGTAGGTTTGATTTGCAGGATTGACTATCCACAAGCACAGATAGACTGGTTTGATTAATAAGAAGAAGTTCAAATGCGTTGATTAACGCTGTGTTTATTGTTTGTGGAGAACTTTGAGAGCTATAGAAGAACAAAATACTTTAAAAGAAAATAGAGACAGAATTGGCATTCATCGGAAGAAGAAAAAACAAAATATTGTCCCATTTTCTTTGTTTATAACTTATTACTATAATTCAGACATCGGCATGATTTGTTTAGTTTATCAACCAATCTATTTTCTTGATATTTACTTTTAAACCTTTGATTTCTTATTTATTAAATAATATTTAATTACTGTTTTGGAATAAAAAAAGATCGAGGCAAAGAGGGAGGATTAAGAAAATAAGTCTTTCTCTATTTTGTGTTTTTAAATTATAAAAATTTACTTTAAAATTAATTAAAACATGGATTTATTTTATCTTTCTGTCTTATTTTATTAAAATAAACATGTTTTTAATCCTATTATTTTTATCTCTTTTCTATCACGAAATAATAATAATCAAATTCTACGTTAATGACACTAATTTGATTAAACTTTAGACAAGTCTTATAAACCCATGCATGACATTGTTTAATTTGATGTAATGGATTCTTTGATTATTTTAATGAATTTCATCTCTTGCTTTTTTCCCTAGTGGACCCTGAAGTTTATTTTTGCAAGGCAAAAGTGTCCCATTTGCTTTGTTTTATAGCATTAACTATCTGTGTCATTGCTCTACGTGATGGTGTGTATTTTTTTCACTAAAAGTCATGTTCAGGAAACGTAAGTATATATTTTTTTTTTTTAAAAAAATATGACACAAATTATATAGCAATTCTGCATCAAATAAGTTAGTTTAATTTTAATTAAATGATAAAAAAATTAATTACAGCAAATGAATTTGATTAAAATAAAAGTAATAATGATAATATGAAAAAAGAAAAACGTGTTTGTAAATAGGGACAGACGAGATAATTTAATTCTCAACTGAATGATAAAAAAAATTAATTACAGCAAATGAATTTGATTAAAATAAAAGTAATAATGATAATATGAAAAAAGAAAAACGTGTTTGTAAATAGGGACAGACGAGATAATTTAATTCTCAACTGATTAAATATAAAATGATAAAATTAGATAAAAAAATAAAAAATAGTTTGAGTAATGATAACATGAAAAAAGAAAAACGTGTTTGTAAATAGGAACAAACAAGATAATTTAATTCTCAACTAATTAAATATAAAATGATAAAATTAAATAAAAAAATAAAAAATAATTTGAATCAATTCAAGTTAGCATAATAAACTTGTAACTCGATGAATAAAGGGTGAGCCAACTCAGGTTTACTCACCAAACTTGTGACATAGATCATGAGATCATGATAATTTAGTGTGTGTGTGTATATATATATATATATAATTGCATTGCTATAAAGAAAATAAGGAAAAAAATTAAGAAAAAGATAATGTAAACTTGCTTTAATCTTTTAAACTCATGGCCCTATTTTACAACCAATTAACTTGAAACATCTTATATGAAAAAAATATAAACCTTAATTTCTAACCAATTAAATATTAAAGGATTAACTTGGAAAAAATATCAATTACATGAAAGGATAAAAAATAAAAAAAATTAAAAGAATGAGGATCAAAATTGTAATACAAATAAATTTTATTTTTTATTAAAGGGTGAATTTGAAAAGTAAACTTAATTGAACAAAAAGACCAAAAAAATAATCAAAATAATGAGGATCAAAATTGAAATAAGAAAAAAAAATTTAATTAATGAGGATCAAAATTGTAATACAAATAAATTGTAATAAAATTGTAATCAATTTAATAAAGTGTTAAAAAAATAATCAAAAGAACGAGGATAAAAAAAATTATATAGCAAATTGAGATGAGATGATGAAATTATAAATAAATAAAAATTTTATAAAAAAATCAAGAAAAAAAATTAAAAATTAAAAAAATCATGATTAAAGTTGAAATATCAATAATAAAGATAGTTAAACTGTAATTTTAATGGATGGACAAAAAAAAAAAGAAAAGGTTCACTAGCAACAAATCGAAGCACTATCACTCGCCCCTCTACCTCACTAGCAACAAATCGAAGCACTATCACTAACACACGCCCCTCTACAAAGAAAAAGAACATAATATTACTTCTAATAACACAATAAAAAAGTGCTTATGGACTTGAGTAGGTGTTGCATGCTACGCCTAAAAGGCATAGGCGTCTTCCAAGTATTGGACAGCCCAACCACACACACTAGAGAGGGCACCATATGTGCCATATATTTTTTTATTCGATGAAATACTAAAATACCTTTAAGTAGACTTGATAATAATAAAAAAATCATTATGGGAAAAAAAATCCCTTCACTCTAATGTTAATTTGTTTTTTATTTTTAATGGTATTTTGATCGTTTCATTATGTTTGACACTAATTTTAATTTTTTGTTTTCATTGAAATTTTGGTTGTTTTATTATATAATTAAATTAAAAAATAAAAACTTATTTATTCCTATTCAATTTGATAATTACAAATAGATTTTGTAAATATACTTTAATAATGTTGAAAGCTAGTGTTAAATTTCTTGAATAAAAAGGTAAAATCATCGTTACCCTGTTAACACAAATGCGCATGAATGAACAATGTTTTGAAAAGGGGTTTAGCTTTTGTTCAATGTTTTAGTTACGTAAATTTATTAAGTTTTTATATAATGTCAAAATCAAAAAGGTACGTACAATTATCAAATTTTAATATTTTGTTTAACTGAAAAGTTTATTTAAGAAAGTAAAAGCGAAGATGAAGAGTTATTTATGGTTACCAATAGAGTAGAAACGGATCCCTTTCCAGAAAGTAATGTAAAATAGGGCCAATGATCTTGAGAATAGACATTCACATAAGAATAAATTGATAGAACTTGTGCCATGAAAATATTTGAGCTATCCAATCGCAGTGCAAGAAATTCTGCCGAGAAGCGATCAACTGAAATTTATTTAAATAAATAATAGTTTCTTAGTCTCATTTATTTGTTAGAAAGTGACATTTTTTAAATTAATTTTTTTTTAAAAAATATTTTTTAATATATAATAATATAATGTAAAATAAGTTGGAAAACACTTTCTAGTGTTTGATTATGTTGTGAAAAATAAGCTAGAAAATAACTTATCAATGTTTTATTTTTTTCAAATTTATTAAAATAATTAGGAATAAATTTTACAAATTAAAAAAGTTGAATGAGAATGTAATTGAAAAAAATATAATTTCATAAATTATCTTAAATAAAATAAAAAATAAACAAAATAATAGATATCAAATCTAAAAAATATAAAAATTGAAAGATGAAGAAATTAAAATAATAATAATTAATATTTTTTAAATTATTTCAAATAAAGTAAGTAACAATCAAAAGAATGAGGATGAAATTTGTTAGATAAAAAATTTCACTTAAAAAATGATAAAGAAAAAGCAAATAACAATTATAAAAATAAAAATCAAAGTTAATATAAAAATTAAATTCTAAGGGATGAAATATAAAAACAAATATTCAAAACAATACATACATACATACATATATATATATATATATATATATATATATATTGTAAAAAATTTAACTAAATTTGATAGAATTAGAAAATAATATAATATTTTTAAATTTTTTACAACTTCTAAAAAATGTTTCCAACCAAAATAAAAAGAAAACACTTTTCTAGAAACTAAGTCAAATTTCTTTTAACTATAAATTATTTTCTATTAATCAATTTTTTTAACAGTAAACAAATAAAAAAATTTGAATAAAAAAATTTTAAAAGTAATTTTTTATAAGTCATATTTAGGAAATAAACACACCCTTGTTAATGTTTCCTAAACGCACCCTTATTAATGTTTTCCTTTCGGTATGCTAGAATCTCATAAATATAAAAACAAGCCATGCCATGGACGAGAGTAACTGGTTGGCAATTGTAAGGGAGATTGTGCAATTAATGTTTATTTTATTTTTAATAAGTTATTAAAAAAACCATGGTATTAAAATTTATAAAACAATTATGAATCTATTTGTTAGTGGACTCGATTCATGAATTTAACGAGTTTAATTTTTTTATTAGATTGATTGATATTTAAGTTTTATAACTTATTTTATTTTTTGTAAGATTATTACAATCTTAAAAAACATTCAGTTGATATTCAATTTTATGATTATTTTTTTATTATTATATAGTTAAATAAAAAAATATTTTTTTTAAAAATAATAATTTAGTAATTCTATTGAAGCTCATAACTCAATTCATAGGTTTAACATGTTGATCCAAGTTACACAATCAGCCAAATCTCATAATATTTTTTAATTTTAGGCTCTTTATTTTTTAATTAATTCTTTATTTTATCTTTTAGTATTATATCAATTGAAAAATAGATTTTTTTATTTATTTTATCTTATTTTTATAGACTTTTTACAATCTAAATTAAATATCTTTTTTTGTTTGTGAATATTTGCGGGCATTCGAGCCTTCGAGCCTTTGAGGGGGCATGTTCTATACAAATTATCAGTAATAAATCTCCTAAAATAACATTGTATAAATAAAAGGTTAAGAGACCGTTCTACCTCTCATTCAATCTAGTAATGACAAATACATCATTCAATCTAGTAATGACAAATAAATCTTGTAGGGA
>NW_011499902.1:960240-986452 GCF_000495115.2 Populus euphratica | reverse complement strand
TTTTAATAGTAAAGACATTCTCAAATTAGCTGTAAATCAATCGAGATTGAGTTCTTTTTAGAACAATTTTGAAGGTATATTTCTCACATCAGTCTAATTGTATTCAAAATAATTTAATAATTAAATTCTTCTCACTACTAATCCTAAAATCTGATTTCAGAAAATTAAAAAGTGAAGCATATCTTTTTAACTACTTGTTAATCCTTTCGCAGTTCAACAAGTCAATTTTTTAAATTAATTTTTTAAATTTTTTTATTCAAAACAGCATAATTTTGTTAAAAAAAGTAATTACCTAGAACAATGTTGTTAAATTAAAATAAAAACAATAAACTCAAATAAACTCATGTAACCTTCATCTTAATAGAGTATGATAAGTAATAGAACAATGTAGGTTCAGATCACAGGCACAAAACCCATTAACATAAATTTTTCAGCACCTCATTCTTGTTGATTATTTAACCGAATGATAGGATCTTCATAGACGAATCAGGACAGGTAATAACTGAACTAGTCTGAAATTGCCATCCTTAAATGGACAGCAGCACTTTGTTTAATTCATAGAGGTTAATCCTAAAATTCACATATCAAGTTTCATGGGAAGAAGATAAATAAAACTCTGAGAATTATTCGCACGCCCTCCAAAACCATGAAGGGCCGTGGAAAAGTGAAAAGATTTATCTTATTTCCAAATAAATAATATAGAGAAACGAAAAGAAGAAAAAAGGGCAACCCCACCTCCCCAGTTGAGAGGATTGGGGGGAACAAAACGCCCGAGTCTCATCAATCTGTGAAGAAACTTTTAGACATTCCAAAATGGAGTGGATTATAAATCATGCAAAGCCTTCTGCGAGCAGAATTGATACTTTTCTTTGACCATATACGAAACCTGTCGACAGGAAATGACTGCTTTTCTATACTATTCCTTTTCTTCGTGATCATCCAATTAATCTATGGAGTATCTTCTGGGAATTTATTTGAAATACGTGCCTTGTTCTTATTGCACAATTGGGTTCTTCATTTTACTGGATATATATCAGCTATATATCGAAATGTATCTCTCCTCTTTCCCACTTTTAAGTGAAGATTTGCATCTCAGCTACGGGCTTGATTTTGTTTATTCTTTCTGAAAGATATGCTGGGAGTACAAGCCCCATGTTATTGTATGATCCGAGAGCGTTGACCTTTTATAGCATCCAAGGTCACTGCAATTTGATGAGTTGATCCTGGAATTTAACAGTAAATTCTCAAAAAAGAAAAAACAAATCTAGAGCTTATCGATCAATTATTCTCCAATCGATTCTTCAGCCCATATTAAGTCTTTCTTATCCCAGCGTGCTTCACTACAGGTCCTTTTACAAAATGCCTTTCAAGATACAAATTCATTAAATTAATTTTGAAGAATAAAAATAATTTGGAAAAAAAAAGCATACACTAAAATAAAGAATGTATTTTCAAAAAGAAAATTGAATTAATTGTTTGTTTGAAAATAAAATAAAAAAGAGTTTATGTTAGTTTAATATTCCATCTAATAGATCGGTTGGTTACACGTAGTATTATTATATTCATGTAAATACATATTTATTATTAATAAGGGATTAATTTATCTTTGATATTTATTTAATATTAGATTAATGATTTTGATATTTGATTTATAAATCTAAAGTAATGATAGAGTTCATGAGAGAAAAGAAACTTTGCAAATGAATTTATAAAGTTGTTATAATTATAAGATTTTAATTGTATCAAAGCTTTTTTCTAAAATATATTTGGTCGATACTCTCTTAAATACTAGATATTTATTAGTCATAAAGACTATTACATGTTATGTTCTTTCCTTTATGAAAGAAAATAGATATTCTTACAAGTTGAGGTATAATTGGGATACTTAGAACTAATATATAAGTGCTTGTCATATGAGATGTACATTGAACTAGCTTGCATGAAAATTCTATATGGAAAGATCATTTATGTATATGAAAAGACTCACGTTATGGTTATATAAGTGATCCTTTGACTTGAAATCATTAAGCTATCTTATATAAAGAATATTATGTTTTGATCCTATTATATGCTATCTTAATCGAGATAATGATATAGCAAACATTGAGTATAACATGAATTATATGAAATTACTTCATTGATTAAGAAAGGATACATCACCCTAGGTGAATTAGAAAAAAATATTCCATCTATTCTCAAGAAGCATTGACTGGTAAATCCTTAGCCAAGGTGGAATGAGAATATCTGTAAAAAATTTTAAATTTTATTCAAATATAGAGAACAAACATGATTTAACATGATAGACATGCTTCATGCTTTAATAGTAAATCAGAATATTATTGATGAAAGAATATTAATTATATCGAGAAACCGACCATTGAAAGATTAAATCAAATCACTAATGACTTTCCTAATACTTTGATGATCATGATACTTTGTTAGGCGATTCACTTGATCTTCAAATATAAATTAATCAGTTGTTGAATTGATTATAAATTAAATTGTTTAATTTTTTTAACTCTATTTAACTTAAATTATAATTCATATTTGGGTCAACATATTAGAAACCTAATGGGTCACACACATTAAGAACCATTAGTAAAAAATTAAACTGGGATGATTTAATTAAGTATAATTTGATTAAAATATATTTTAGAAATTAAGGACTACAATATAATTAATACATGGATTATATTTCTAGACCTAGAAAAATCAAGTAAAGACATGGTTAAATTAATTTTTAAAATTGTTCTAAATTAATATATAAATATTATTCAAGAGGCAAATTGATATTTTGCCAATTTATGGTGTTTTTTAGATTTTCTTATAAATAGTAAGCTATGACTTTTGTTTTTCGGTGGTTGCTTGTTAGACAGAAAAAACTACATAAGTCATGGAATAGAGAACTAACACTCTAAATATAACAATCAATCCCTCTATTTTAAATAGGTATTTAGAACATTTTTTACTTGTAATTCGTGTGAATTATCTTTGAAAGTCAGACAATTAAATGATGTATGATTTGCAACAATTTAGCTTTTAAAAAATTATTTAAAGCCAAATGTGATAAGATCTTCAGGTAATAAGTTTCTAAACAACTCTAGATTTATCTAATAAATTCTTAAGAACTCTCAAATAAATTTTTTATTATTATTTCCATTGCATGTAATGTATTCGGAAGCCAACAATTTAGAACTAATAACTATATAACTTGGTGATTGATAATTCTAATTTTGGATTTGTGGATCCTCAAATTTATCTTGTTTTTCATAAAATTAAAGTGACGAAAGGATTTGCTGTGAAATATGCCAAGTTATGAGGTTGCTTTTAAGGCTCTATATAAAAGCGTACAAGTGGATTATTTAACCTAAAAAACTATGAACTTACTATAAGAGGGTATTTGAGATAGCATTACAACTGGAGTTTATACAAATTTTAATTTTTTTTTGTTTTATCAAATTAATTGATTTTTTCATACTTTAATTTTTTTTTTGATATATTAATATAAAAAAATATTATTTTAATAAATTTACAAGTAATAAGCATTTTGACAAGTAAACACTACCATTCACCTGCTAAGAAAACGTTGTGAAACTTCAGCTACTCCGAAATGAAAAAAATATACATCTTGTCGAATGATGATTTCATAGCTAGGTAAATCGAAGTGGCAGATCATCATGACATAATTCAAGTCGCTGTAACAAGCAAGAGGAATTGAATCTGCAATTCGAGTGGACAGAAAATGATGGAAAGCCTTCTACAAGCAGAACAGATACTGCTCTTCGACCATGGAATCAGTCGAGATGAAATGACCAATGCTGTATAGTATTCCTCTTCTACATCATCCACTTCTAATTATTGGCCATCTTTTAGGAATCCATAAGATTCTTTGCTACTTAATAACACTATATCTTGTAAGTTCTCACAGGAAAGAAGCTGGGAGTACAAGTCCCACCAGTCCCACGTTCTTGAACAAAGAGGGTTGACATTGATACCATATATGGAATTCAACAGGAAAATTCTTAGAAAACAATATTATTTATTGAAAAACCAGAGACAGTCGATCGTTTAAAAATCAAGTCCTTTATTTATTATGTCCCAACATATACTACAACAATATTTAACCTTTTGGAAAAACCACAGAACTCCTCGAGTCTTCCCAACAATGCTCTTGTAAACATTAGTTAATTCAATCCACTTAGACTAGTTGTTCCATTAAACCAGAAGAGGAATACGAATTGAAGCTTTTGGAAATTTTAAAAATAACTAATGTTAATTTCTTCAATAAAATACATATTTTTTTAAGTTGTTATAGAAAAAAAAAGGTCATATTTTTTTCACAATACTAAATTCAGAGACCTATCGGAGAAAGCATACAATATATATAAAGGGAAAATTAATTATTAACCTCACATAAACTACAAAATTATAAATAAATGCTATGAAACTTTATTTTAGCTAACACAGAAGGGAGAAAAAGAAAAGATAAAAAAATATGACTTCAGATGGAAAATGTATACATCCCTTTTTTATTTTTTTTCAAAATTGAACCATGATTTATTATATATAATTTTTTTTTAAAGTTTAGCGGTTGAACATATACTCTATAATAGAGTCACTATAACAAGCTCTAATTGGATAAACAACTAAAATTTTAAGATTTACCAACATAATTTTTTGTTGGTATTTATATTTGTAGTCTATCAATAAGAAACATGTTGATGTGATCACGGAAGGAAATAATCCATTGGAAAAAATCTTGTTAATAATTTGTGATTTGTCAGTAATAATTTTATAGATAGATTTACTAACGGACAAAGCATGAAAAAAATATTATCTACTTCATTTTGTTGGTACTTCCATTGTTAAATATAACATATCACCAATATAAAAATTGTATGTCATTCCATCAATGATCTTTTTCATCCATTGATATGTTCATTAGTGAATTTGACATATAACCGTCAAACAGGTTGTCCGTTATTGTGAGTAGACAGTAGAAATGATATTTATAGTAATTGTTTTCTAACTCTCTAGAATATACTAACAGACTATGTTCGTCAGTAAACTCGTTAATAATAATTTAAAAAATATATTTTTTAAAAATATATTCAATAAAAAATAGAAAAAAAATTAAATTAATATAAAATTAAAATAATTTTTACAAATATAAATATTTATAAGTTCAAATACAATTAATCTAGAATAGAGCGCTATAGGAGGAGGAGAAGAAGGTAGGTCTTCACCAAGACCATGGGTCAAATAAAAGGGAGCGCATATACCACCCATCTATGATCTCATCTTCAATATCAATCTACATAATTTGGTTGTCTCGGTACTAAGTCGTTCATAATTAGCAATAAGATGAGTTGTTTGATCTTTGACTCGCTGGTCTAAAATCGCTTCGAACTCCAGAGTTTGAGTGCTTAAAACCGATTGCAAGCATCATTCGATTGAAACATGGTAGGTCATCCATAAGAACTCGGTAGTAGTGTTAGAAAGATCATACACATGATTTCTATTGAGTATACCGGATGATCCTACCTCCAACCACAAATCTAGATTGGTCGGAGAATCATCATCGTATCTCTCTTTTAACTAGGTGTCCTATGTATCCTAGAAAAAAAAAGTCAAAAAATTCAAAAAATAATAAATTAAGAAAAAAAAGGCTGAAAACAATATACCACAAAGTGCTGAGCTTGACTATCTATGAGTTGTTGCTCCATTTTTTAGTAGTCATCAATCCGCACATGTGTTTCTATAAAAACCTCAATCGGGTTTGGTTTGTGTCTAAGAACTGTAGCTAACAAGAGAAAATTATTGTTAGTTAAATATATTTATAAAAAACAACAAATAAAAAATAGATGTAATTAAAAAAAATCTTATCATCCACTTTATATGCCATGAACCGCCAATGTATGTAGTAAAGAAACTATAAACACACCAGTTTTGGTTCTCTACACTAGAGTGTGATCGTCGCATGAAATGATTGGATGTCATGTGTTGAATACATTCCGCACACATGACCTTAGAGATGTACGAATGTCTGAAATCTTTCCAAAATGCCAACTTTTCCAACCTAAAAGCTCTCTTTCTTTCGTATATTTTTTGGCTTTCTTTTATGTCTCGTGTCAAAAATTATCTTCATTTTAATTTTACCTAATTGAGTGTGATTCTTTCAAACTCTCATTACAATAGCATTGTCAACTCTATCTCATTCAAAGGTTTCCTTGCAATTAAATTTGTACAAGAGAAATGTCATTATTAATTTAATAAACTAACCAAATTAACATAATTAAAAAAATTAAGTTAATAGTAATTTTAAACCTTTTGAACCATGCATTGATGATGGGTTTCCATTCAAGATGTTTAGAAACCTGATTCCATTGAAACAATAAAATTTTCATCAATAATTTTATTGCCAACGTTATGGTTCTGATCGCCTCAATGTTTATAAACCTGAAATTCCATTCGCTAATTGAAATTATTTTTTTCAAAATTATTAACATCTCAATGTTAAAGGAAAATAAACTTACATTTTAAGGTCATTCTTCTACTAAACCTCGTACTTTTGAATAAATGGATCCTGTTGTGAAGAGAACCCCCTTGACATAGTGGTATAGCACTTGACGAGCCAACATTGTGAGTGAATACTTATCTCAGGGGCCTGTTCTTCATCGGCATCTCATGCCCCATGGTTGTCAGAAGCTCTACTAAAAGAACTAGTTATAATCCTATCCATACAACATGCTATTAACTTTTTCCGAGGCATCTACACAAACTAAAGGATTAAGGTACAATAAACCAGTCATAAAGGAGATTATCCAAAATCTTTCAATTTGCAAACACATAATAATTTAAATTGGATTGTCATAAACCTGTTGATTTTATTTCAATCTATGTCAATCGAATAATTTTCATTATGTTAATTTAACCAAATTTTCAATCAACTTTGCTATGGCCATTTATGAAATTATCATAAGAGGTTAATATAAACACATTAAAGGATTTGTAGTAACAATATTTCACTTTTAAAACTATTCATTTATCCTAATTATTATCTTAACTATTTCTAATTTTTATTTATGATGGCTACTATTTTGTTTATTTTTTAATAATTTTTATTTTTCATGAAATTAAAAATTCTTTTTTAACTGTTTTTATTTTTCATGAAATTAAAAATTCTTTGTTAACACCAACAAATCAATTAGCTCACCATATTAATAAGAGAAAAATTAAAAAATTAAAACAATTCCAACAATCTATAGACAATCATTAAAGAACATAAAAATTTAAAAATTTCAACAATCATTAAATAAAAAAATAAAAAAATTCCAACAATCTATACACAATTATTAAAGAACGGAAAAAATTAAAAAAAATCCAACAATCTATGTAAAATCATTAAAGAAAAATCTCCAATGACATTTATACAATTATTAATAATAGAAAAATAAAAAAAATAAAAAAACTACCATAAACATTTGTGTAATTATTTATAACGTAAAAATATAAAAAATTAAAAAAATGCAAAAAAAAAGAGAAGGAAAAAGAAGAATCTTGCTTTAATGTTGAGTTTTTCCGAGCCTAAAAAGAGAAAGAAATCCAAACAAATTAAATAAATATAAAAGAAGAAGAGAGGAGAAGATATATCTATGCATGGAGAAAAAGAGAAGAGAAGAGAAAGAAAGATGAAGATATGGGAGGAAGAGAGAAAAAGCTACTAAGAAAGAGAGAATAAGGAAAATGTGTCCATCTCTTCTGATTTTAAAGATTCTGATATTTTAATTTTGGGATTTTTTTATTGACAATTTTACCAATAAACAATTAAATATTAATTTCTCCATTGGTGTATCTATCAGTAAAGTCTAATTGAAATTTTTAATTTAATAAAAAAAATTCAGAAACTCACCAACTATCACTGACTACTTTTTTTATCCGTAGGTGATTTTGTATGTACTGATCATTAATAAATAGTGCAAGTGAGAGGTGAATAGTATCTTAACTCTTAGGAAAATACAAATTGATATTAACTGTCGATGATATTGTATGTATTAAACATAATAAATAGTGCCAATTAGAAGAGAATAGTTCCAATGCTTAGTATACTAACATAATTAATTCATTAGTGTATATATTTGTATTTTATTTTTTTATTATTAATAATTATATAAATGATGTCATGTCATGTGCTTAACAGTCTTTAATAACATAAATAACCTCTACAGTCTAGGTGTTATAGTAAAGTATCTATGTTTTTTATATGCGACAAGAGTCATTACCCTGCTAGTTTTAAGTTTATAACGAGCATACCTACATGTTTTGTACTTGATCAACTTTGCATTTTCAAGGTAGTAAAACTTGCAGAAGTTTACACACATGTCAATTTTTTGGTATTCAAGACCAAGAGGTTTCATCACAGATTTAACAATATAAAAATTCTTTTTCAGTCTATTCCCTTCAGGTACAATATTTTTTTTGTGTATTCACTAATCTTTTTTTTTAATGGAAAATGCATCGTTACAACATCCAAATTAAAAAACTTTTTATTTTTACAACTCTTATATATACATCTAATACCGCCTCTACTAATATTTCTCGAATTAGATAGTGTGTAATTAATAAAACTCTAAACTCATTACAATAATTCATCTTACGCAACCCTTCGGGTGAATTTTGATGCATCTATGAATGACCATTCATTACTTATATTAGATCTATATAGAATATTAATAACAATATGTATTAATTAATTACATAAACTAAATAAATAACATGACAATGGTTTAACTCAAATTTTTTCAAACTATTTTAATAGTACAACTAATTCATTATCAATTATATACATAAATTTAAATTTCTATATATTTACCAAAAATTTGAATTCAACAATAAAATTGACAAAATATAAAACGAACTCGTTAAATAAGTCATTATTTATTTCATTACAAAACATCTAAGTCACAAGTTCAAATTAAATTTCATCAATTTACAAATAAATACAATTTTACAAAATCTTTAACAAATGCTAACTTGTACAAATCATACATTAATTTATACAATAAATTTCTATGGGAAAAAACTATAAATAAGTAAATACCCAAACAAAATACATATACTAAAAAATATACAATAAAAATAACATTTTAAAATTGAGTTCAAATAAAAAATGGGTAGTCTTATGTATTTAAAGTGAAGAATCCTCAATTAAATTTGAATCAAAACAGAAATACTGATAAACTAAAGATTGGGGTAGCTGAATTTGTAGTAGGAGGTTGATTTGTGATAAAACTAGGGGGTGTTTGTGGTGTTTGTTGTAGAGAAAAATAGAGAAAGAAGGAGAAATAGGGGGAGAGACAGAAAAAGTAAGGTTGCTTGTTAGGTCATAAATTAAATATTACAGACAGGTTTGCCAATGAATTTAATTGATAGATTTAAATAAGTCTATAAGTTTGTCTATAAAAATGACACGTTATCGTATTGCTCGACTCTTTTTTTTTCTTTTTTTTTCTATTGTAATTTTCTCAGTAGAAGTTGAAGAAATATTTTTGTCAATATTTACTGATGAATACAATACAAGATTTTTCTTTTTTATAAAGTTCACTGTAATTTATTGGCGGAAAAATTATATTGATATTTCTTTTATATTTGTTGATTTTTGGGTAATGATAGTATATAGATTTTTGAGGAAGTACTATTTCCATCTGAATTTGGATGCAAATACTTATTGACGTCAAGAATTCGATCTCCACTTAGAATTGTGAAAGGAATCACCATTTTCATAGATGACTTTCGTCACCTAGAATTCTCCACTGAGCTGCAAAATTAAATTCCTATTCAGATATGCATAAATTTTGTGGAACATTGATTCTTCATTCAATAAATATATTTTAGGAGATCATACAACCACTTTTGGTATTCCATATCAACAAGCACACTTTTATTCGATCATTTCAGTGCATTTGACTCGGACATTGTTAAATTTACCGAGGCAGGTCGATTCCTAGTTTTTCTCGCAAGTCCAAAGTCATAATCAAGGTATCCATCATGGAAGCTTTAGGGCTTTAAATAGTTGGAGCCTTGAATAAATGTGTTGCGATGTGAGACAAAACGTATTAAATTATAATTATTTGTTAATCATTGAACCATATTGCATTGTGCTTTTGGTTCACGGAATTGGAGGAAAAAGTGAGTCAAAACAGTATGTATTCTTGTATGTTTTTGGTTTACCTCAGGAATCCTCCCAAAAATCACTTTCCCAAGAGAGTAATTCTTGAGATAAAGTAACTTTTTGTAAACCAAACTCCACCTAATTGTCTTATCCATTGATATATTATTGTACTCTTTGGATTAAAATACTAATAAGCACAGGACTTAAATGCGAGATTTAATTATAAGAATAAAGTAAATTTCTTGAATTTATTTTTATTTGGAATATTTGTAATTCAAAACCAAGCAGTCAAGAAAACTTTTTGTACATGCTGATTCCAAGGTTTGAACCCATAAAATAAAATAAAAAAATATATTCTTTTTTTTTTATTTATGTGGGGTGTCCGGGCCAGCTTACGCGTACCACGACTAATCTCACGGCTCACTGAATATCCTGCAAGCCCAATAAATAAATAAGGTACCACGAAGATAACAGTTATGTACAGTAAAACTCGAACTCATATACGAAGAAAGGGAACAAGCACTCTCACCGCTGGGCTAGTAATTGAGAGATGTCTGATCATTATAATTCCTAGCTTATTCTCCTCCTCACCTTCCCGCTTCCCGATAACAGTTGATCAGTGCTGCTGCTGCTGCTGTGTTGACTTTCATACACACACGCACACACGACTTTTATGAGACAGGTGGCAAACTAGCTAGCTAGTCTCAAAGAACTAATCACGGCAAGCTTAATTAAGCTTGCTCCTGACATTTGATGATTTAAAGGGGGGTTTTTGAAGTACAACAAGGACAAGGAAACGAGGAAAACCCTAAAACTCGTACGTACCAAAGATGTTACGGCTTCGATCTTGGCATGAGTTTTCGCTATATATGCAGCCAGAATTTTCATGACCCGGTCATCTTACTGCCACATGCAATTCGTTTTGCATTGATTTTTTTCACAGTACCCATGAAAGAATTGATAAAAGACAAGAAATCTCCCAGTTAATTCAGAGTCTTAAATTAAATTAAGGACTAGCCGAATCCTGGATATATAATTACAGTTTATTTAACATCCAGTGAATTATGTAAAATAATGCAGTCCTTCCTTGTTAGCTTCAGATATACAGGAAAACAAAATACATATAATCTCTAAACAAAATGTGAAGTTCATTGCATATTTACATAGATATAACTATATGCTGGCCTTTCTGTGACAAATCTACCTCTTTGAAGAAGCTAGCTACTATTATCCAAAATGGCTTGTTTCAGTATTGGTAGAAATTGAGGTCACTGGGAACAACAATATATGAATATAAGACTAATTTGATATATATTATTGATGATCAACATCAACAACAAAAAAGAAGGATACATGTTCAAATATTCGTGGAAATCATAGAGATCACTTAACAGAAAAGTGATGGAGACCCAAATCTTTAATTTACTACAGCTCTGGATTGGAATCTGCAGGGAAAACCTACGTGTTTATGAGCACCAAATTCAGCTCATTGGTAAAGTAGATGATAGAAATCATCGATCAATGCCCTTCCGATGGCATCACCACTTATATATGCTTGTTCTTACTTTGTGAAAAAAAAATCATACCATTTTCACGGGTCATTTCATGTGCCTTGAAACTTGATTATGTGTCAAGAAATATATGGTATTCCCAGAGCACCAAATGCACCTGCAGTAATTATTACGAGGAAACATAAATAAAAGGATCACCACTAACTAGTTTAGTGATTCTTCAAAAGAAAACAATTTTAATTGAGATATTTATATCCAATGAAGAAATTTGCTATCAAGGAAGAAGATATCATAGTTGTGTTCTGAGTGTCCTGTCCTTAAGCTGTTTATGCTCCAAAATTGTTCTCGAGATAGATTGAAGTAACTTTTGTGATTGTAATTAAAAAAAATATATATTTTTTTATTATAGTTTTAAAACTCAAG
Organism: Populus euphratica; assembly: GCF_000495115.2. NCBI lineage: Eukaryota > Viridiplantae > Streptophyta > Magnoliopsida > Malpighiales > Salicaceae > Populus > Populus euphratica. The sequence continues at coordinate 974,347 of NW_011499902.1, read as the reverse complement.
TTTTTTAAAAATATATATTTAATTAATATTATATGAAAATAATTTTACATACAAAATAAATGAAAAGTAAGTCTTCATGAATGAAGAAGCATATAACTAACTTATACAAAAATAAGATTTAAAATGCAATTATGTGTGAGGTCAATATAAAACTAAAAAACCATTTGATTAACTAAAAAGTTTTTTCTATGTGATTAGATGAAAAACAGAAACTATTACGATACCAAATTTTATTTAAAAGGAAAAAAATTGTACTTTAGCTAGCATCATAAGGAGTACGGTAATACATCACAAAATCATAGCCAATCTGAAAAGTTGCTAAGCCGTATATATATTTTAGTGTTGGTGGTCAGTACTGTGATAGTGTTGTTGAAGATGATCTACGTGATTCCACTTTGGAATGCTTCGGTGTTCCCAGCATACCATTTACGCCTGCAAAAGATTTTAAGAGGATTTTTATGGTCACAGTACTGACCACCAGCATACCATATACCATATATATATATATATATATGTGGTGTTGATGGGTAGTACTGTGATATGTAGTGTTGTTGAAGATGATCTACGTGGTTCCACTTTGGAATGCTTCGGTGTTCTTAGCTAACCATTAACATCTGCAAAAGACATTAATTAGAGGAATATAAGAACGAAACAATCAAATCAATACAACATTTTATTCGGATCTCCAACTAGCATTCAGTGGACAAAAAAAAAATCTCAATATGAGCATGGGCAAAGAAAATAATTGAAAATAACATTACACACACACAGACACACATACATATACATACATACATATATCTATGTATGTATGTGTGTATGTGTGTATGTATTGTGGAGGTATATTGGTCAATGCTCATGATCAAACAAACTTAAGAGTAAGTATATATGATCACACAAGAATATTATTAACAATTAAAGCATAGAGTGAAGGGCTGAAGGTGATGACAGAAGACTAGAGAGCACAAAGGAGTGAGATGCAATTAAGCTCCATGCATTTCATCATCAGTGCTCTCTATCTTCTGTCAACAACATCACCAGTGCCTCCTTCACATAACAAAAAACAAAACAAACATTATAAGTAACAGAGGCCAGAGCTCAGAGCTATGGATTCCGAGGGAGAGACCAGCCACAAGAGCAAGAGTCCTGGATGGAAGGGACAAGGGAGAGAGTTTGTGTGTATGTTATTTCATGAGGGATTGTTGTGTATGACCTAGTTGATCTCCAGCACCTCTATTTATAGGAGAAAACTGTGAAATAATGGTTGTACCCCTACCACCTTTTCATGAGATAGGTGTGCATCTATCTATAAGAAAAAAGTGTGCCCAACTTGAAACCTGTGATGATTTCATTATCACCCGTTACGCATTTTCTAAGATTATTACCGTTACCGTGGATCATGCATTCAGTCATGCAAGGAGAAACAATTGTCGCCCCCGTTTACGTTGCCTGACTTTAAATTATTTTACCAAAAAAAAACAGAGAAAGAGGAAAAACTAAATCCAAAGTCCAAATTAATACGGGGATGGTTGTAAAATCAAACTTGTTTTGACGGGTTGCTCTTTGAAATCCATACACCACTAGATTTTTGTATATGATTTAAGTATTGTTTCGGTGGTATTTAGATACTGATTTTGTCAAAAAAAAACTAACATTTATTAATAAAATCATGAATAATTACTTCGTCAAAAAACTCATTGTCAACAAGTTCTATTTTGTTAGTTTTTCATTGGTAATATAAACATTGATGAGTTTACAAACAAAAAGAACATGACAAACAAATAAAATTTTATCATTATTATTTTATCAGTAATTTTATTTGTGAGTATGTCATATTATTGACCAAGAAAACCATTTATATTTTTATCGGTGATTTATTTCATATTATTAAGAAACTAAAAGTACTATAAGTAATTTACATATTGTCAATGGCAAGATCATGTAATTTTTTTCAAACTCTTTAGAACTTTTTAGGAAATTTAATATGTTGGTGGTTCCATCTATAATAGTTAGTGACTTTTCATGTAATTTTTTGAACTCTCTAGAACTTTTTGATGGGTTTAATCCGTTTGTAATTCCTTCAATAATTTATTTAAAAAATCAAATAAACAAACTAGAAAAAAAGATTAAAAGAAATAAAATAAAAATAAAAAACTAAATATTTACTATAATTTTAAAAATTATCAGTTTGAATACAATTCATCTAGAGGATAAAAGCTGAAGGAGGAGAAGGAGATGGATCTTTACTGAGATTAGGCAGGATACAGGGTGGAACACATATACCGCTCTTGTTTGACAACAACTCCATGTATGATTGTTTAAGTTCAGTTGTCTTAACACTAAGTCGTTCTATCTCGACAATAAGCCAAGCCATTTGAAGTTGTTGTTGTATAATCGCTTGAAACTCAGAAGATTGAGACCTTAAACCCAATTGCGAGGAACCAATTATCAATACATTATGACACATCCACAAATCTTCAACCGTAGTGTTTGAGATACCATAAACTTGATTTCTATTGAGTCAATCAGATAATCCAGCCTCCAACCATAAATCTAGATTGAGTTCTGGATGCGTCAAGAGATCGTCCTTGTATCTCTCATGTAATCAAGTTATATATGTTTCCTGGAAAAACAATTAGCAAAATTATTGAAATCCAACTTATCACAAACTTCTAAGCTTGATTATCCATGAGTTACTGCATCAATTTTTTACTATCTTCGTATAAATGTAATAAAAAAAAATCTTATCATTCACTTCTCATATGAAACGAATAGAATGGATCAACCAGTGTGCGCAGTAATTAAACCATAAGTCTCTATGTTCCAGTTCTCCACCCCAGACTGTGACCGCCACACAAAATGCCCAAATATCACGTATTGGATATAAGCTTCCTATATATCCTTTAAGATGTGCAGATGTCTGAAATCCCTCCAAACTATCACATCTCCCCAACCTAAAAAACCTCTTTCTTTAGCATATTTTTTCTGTTTTTTTTTTTTTGCACTTCATATGAAAAAACATGCAATCTATTTGATAGAAATAAATTATCCATTAAGACAATGAAAAATAAAATTTTAACATTTAAATAAAAAATATAACATTGATAATTTAATCTCACCCAGTTGCGTTGTGATTCTCTCAAACCTTCTTGGCAACAACGTTGACAACCCTATCCCAGTAAGGTTTTTCCTTGCATGTCAAATTTGTAAAAAAATTAGTCCATTAACATAAAAACTAATTGAATTAAAATAATAATAAAAAATATTTAAGTATATGCTAATCTTGAACTTTTCGAACCATGCATTAATCATAGGTTTCGATTAAGGATTTTTAGAAACCTGACTCTACTAAACAATGACACTTCATCGATGATTTTATCATTGATCATGTGAGTAGCCTCCACATTTTTAAACTTGAAATTTCATTTGTTACTTGAAATTAATTATTCAAAAATTATGCACTATTATTTTTTTATCGTGTAGGAAAGGAAAACAAACTTACATTGAGTGGTTGAATTTCCACTAAGCAATGTGCTTCCTAGTATATACATACCAATTAGAATAGACACCTCATCTACAAGGCAATATCACATTTTATGAGCTTGCATAAAAGAAAGGTGTTTGTGCCTAAGGTTTTTGTTCATAGTCAACACCTAACAACTCATGATCATCAATAGCACCGCTAGAAGAAATAGCATCACTCTTGTTCGCATCACCAATTGGCATCTACACGAATTAAAAGATTAAAAGAGGTAATATCATTTCTATTTTAAAAAGCATCTACACGAATTAAAAGATTAAAAGAGATAATATCATTTCTATTTTTTTAAAAAAAATCAATAACACCTCTCCTGCATAAGAGATTACCTAAATTTTTAGTACCTGCAATATACATTAATAAATAAAGTCACAAACTAGTTGATTTTATTTACAACAAGTCCTTTTCAAGCAATGCTACCATAGACTAATAGTGGGTATATGTGCATGTATGTATATGTATCAACTTAAAAATCATTATGTTATGGTGTTTTTTCTAAGTATTACTATATGTCTTATATTGAACAAATTTTCATACTTAAATCAGATTACAAATTCCTACTAAGACACAAACATAGATTAACTATAAATTTGAAATGCATGGATGAAAGCTTAACTATAACTAGGTCTCATGAATTTAAAATCTATTACATTAAAAAAAAAATTATGATTATTTCCAACCCACTCATTTATTAATGAGAAATATTCTTCATTACAGACAACCAATCAATCCTATAATGATCATTTCTAAAGAAAAATATGTGTGTAATAACCTTCTGCATTCATTTTTTTTTTCCTTTGTGTAACAACAAAATTAGGATCATTGAAAATAATTGAAGTGTGAGAAAATTATACTTCTAAAAAAAATGATATAGGCAAGTCTAAATAGTCTAATAATTTTGAACAGTTAAATATGGATATCTCACTAGTAGATCATGCAAAAAGCCTAGCAAACTTGTTTATGGATTAGTGGGATAGAATTAAGCCTAAAAAAATCATGTTCACACTAAGTCAACATCTTGACATAAACAAGTTAGGTTCTAGATTTACTCCCTAAAGGTTATCAATTTGAATCATATAAATCTCAAAATTACTGGAAGTTTACATTGTCGTTAACTTTAGAATCCGTGGAATTAGTCGAGGTGCATATAAGCTAACCCAAACATCCACATTAATTAAAAAAAATATTACAACTTTCAATCTAACCATGATGTTGACCTCAAATTTTATCAGATGATTCTACATGTATAATTCTATAGGTGAGTTGATTGATTGTAATTAGTCAAGCTTCAAAAGACTCTCAAATTAGGCTTTGAAGATGTTGTGTAAATCAACATTTCTATTTTTATTTTTTTTTAAATGTTTAGTTTAATTTTGGATTTTATATTGTGTTTCCTTTTTATTTAAGATTCTGATTTTTCTATCTTGAAAAGATTGATTCTTGGCTTATTAATTTAAGCAGTTGTAAACTTCTTAAAAAAACCTATGATATATCAGAAATAATTATTCATTAATAAAATGTGAAATAGGATTCCTGTGTAGAAACCGTTTTCTACAACAATTCTATTTATTTTTTCTTGCTTGTTGTTTTTGTGTGTTCCTTTTTGTCTTCGTTGCAAAGAGAAAAGAAAACTTGATGTTTACCCAAGATCAAATAGCTATGTCGGATTTAGATGTGTTATGGAGTTTATTGAACTTAAAAAATAATGAGAAAAAATATACCTTGTCTGTAACTAACAGACATGGAGTTTGTAGTATATATGCAAAGTAACAAGGATAAGCTCTTGAATTCGAATCCAAATTAACATTTATCATTTTGTGGCTAACATTCTTAAACGTATGTATGCCTACCTGAACACAAAGATTTACCAAGTTAGAGAATAAGAAAGATTTCACAATATACCTCATATATCCAAATCAATCTCCACTGAAAAAGTGATGATGATGCTTATATGCAGAAACTAACACATAATAATTATAATTAATTAACATTGGTGGTGGCTAGAATCAGCGTAAAATTGACTTGATACTGAGAACATATAGAAATCTACCTCACTCCATGGGAGAGAGTAATGAGTGTTGCGGTCAAATTAAGATCATTATTGAGCATACATGCTAGTTGACAAGAAGTATGGAGAAGAAAGCAGAATGCTGGTCAATCCCCCATCTCTAAAATCTTATCCTACTTTTTCTTCATCAATCACCATCATCAGTGGTCAGTTTTGCTAGAAAATCATGGGGAGGTGACGACAACAATCTTTCCACCTCCCCCACCCCTCCTTTTCTCTCTCAAGAGACCTCAGCTTATCTCCGCCATGAATCTTTCCAATACCCATACCATGCATGTTGTTGTAGACCAGTTCAATCAAGATATTTTGGTCATCAATTCCCATAACTAAAGGTATTCATCTTTTATAGAGAAAAGAAGGTATTCGATCCTAATTTTGAGGCATTAGCACAGCCAGAATATTTATTTTCACTTTATTATCTAAATTTTGAATCTAAAAAGAGACTGAAGGAAGGGGAAAACTATATACGAGAACATGAAGGAAACATCAGTGCCAAGACCAAAAACAAAACATTAGTGGCATATCTGTTGTCCCATATAGATTCCAACTCAAATTATCATGCTGCATTAATCTAAGCATATCTTTCTGTGATCCAAACGAATGGAAGGCATTCATCAATTGGATAGAACAGGCTACAAAAAGCCAAATACCATTCCATCAACTGGGAGAGGAGCCCCAGTTCTATCGAGAGAAAGAATAAAGACAACTAGCTAGCTATAATTGGTATCGTCCCACGTGCTGTCTCTTGATTTTCCTCCAATATCTGGAGATGGCAGCCATTTCTTGGACTTATCCTTTTTGGGAGCCTAACCTTTTCAAGACAGTATTACGTGCTTTCCCTATTTGGGCAGGAAAGCCCAAGTAGATACTCCCATGAAGTCCAACATACACATTTCAGAGGTTTAATTTCCCGTTCAAAGCTTGTTTGATTAACAACATAAAAGGTTACAGAGAAAAAGGTAGGGAAAAAAAAAACCTTCAACATTTTATATAGTGATATGATGAGAAGTTTGAAATTAAGTTGAATGTTACCTCAGCCTAGGTCTTTTGAGTACATTAATGTTGATCCGTCATGATTAATTAGTGTAACTTATCATAAATATCATATCAACTTATTAAATCTTCACCATTCTTGAATAGAAACAATGCCATGTTTAATCACATATTTAGTCACTAACTGTTATGTTCATTCGATATTATAGTATTCATAAAAAAATATCCTGAAAAACAAGTTTAGGGGTTTAGAGACAATTTGATGCAGCAGTTTTTGATTAATTGGATACATGTCTATTGTATTGAATAACTTGCAAAGTCTAAAAGATATAATTTTTTAACTAGATGGACATGTTTAAACCCAGAAAATCTAGGAGCTTCAAATAGTCTATTTGATAAAATCAAACATAATTTTTTATTTAATTATTAAATTAAATTTAAATTATTTAAAAAAAATCTATTAATTGAATTTTATAATAGATCAGCTCGCAAAGGCAACCAAGGTTAGGAGCCTTAAAATTAAGCTTAGAAAATGTTGTTTTTTTTTATATAATTTTATTTTTTTCATGTTTAATTATGGATTTTCAATCTTAAATTCGAGTTTTGTTTTTATTTTTCTTATTTGTTTAGGGATTCTTATTTTTTTCTTCTTCTTATAAGGTCGGTTTCAAACCCATTTAACAAGATTTAATCTTTTTGGGAGAAGCTACAGCCATAAAATTAATAAATACAAATGAAAATATTGACAAAATATTTTCATCGGTAGATTACAATGAATTTTACTGACATAATATTCATTTGCTATATTCATCGGTAAACATTTATGAAAATATTTTGTCAGTATATACCGAGTGGATTACAATAAGAAAAGAAGGAATAAAAAAAACCAATAATACGATAACATGTCATTTATATAGACAACATTACCTACAGTATTATTTTGTCGATAAAATCCGTTTGTAATATTTAAAAAAGCCTTGAAACTTTAAAATACCAATAGATACATTGATATTCTAGAGAGCAATATAATGGTTCCCCTATCTTTGGCACTATTTATTATGTTAAATACAGAGAGTATCATTAAAAAATTAAATCCATCTATATAATTTAAAGAGCTTTGTGACTATTCACTTCTTCAATTGCACCATTCATATTGTTAATTACATGCAGGATCATCAAAAGATTAAGTCTGTCAGTATTTTTTCGAGAGCTTTGAAACTGTTTACTTCTTAATTACACTGTTAATTATTATTTTTTATAGAAAAAATATCAACAGACTGAAAAGTTTCTAAGAACTTTTGATTAAATTGAAAATTTAAATTAAATATTATAAATGAAATCACCAACAGACTGAAAAGTTACTGATGATATTCAAGGGGTTTATGAAAAAATATTAAATTGAAAATTTAATTTAAATATTTCAAGTGGAATCATTAATGAAATGATTAAAAATATTAATATTTAATTATCTATCGGTAAAAATATCAATAAAAAGCTAAATTAAAATACCAGAATCGCTAATTTCATAATAAATACACTTTTTCTTCTTCTTCTTCTTCCCCTTTTTCTTCTTCCGTAAAAAACATTAATGTCCCCAGGGACAGAGCTAGGATTATTTATTGGGGGGGGCAAAAAATATAATATTTTTTTAATTTATTGAACTTGAGTTGTAAAAATAAAACAAAAACTGTATGATTTAGTTTTATTTAAAAAACCTATTAAAAAACATATAATAATCTTTATATAGGGTAAGAGGTTGAGAGCAATATCAAAATAAGTCAAAGCGATGAAGTTAATTTCATCTTCATAATGCCTCACTTTAATTTTGTTTGTTTTTGTACCTATTAAATACAAACATACAAAGTATATAAGCAACATTTGCTAAAGCGAAGCATTATTTATATTTAATAAACTTTGAAAAATAATAAAAAATAATTCTTACATTTTTATTTTAATTGTGCTCGTCGTTTTTTCATAGAATAAAAATCATCAATTATCATATCAATTGTGAATCTTTCAACAATTTCTTTTTCTATATAGACAATAAAATAATTTGCAAGAAAATCATCCTCCATCCTATTGCGAAGTCTTGTTTTAGCAATCTTTATAGTTGAGAAAGCTCGTTCAGTAGTTGTTGTCGAAACAGGAAGAATGAAGATAAGTCGAATCAACTTATCAATGAGTGGATAAATTGTTGATTTTTCTGTTTCAACCAATCCTTGACATAAATCAGCAATCGATGACATATTCTTTAAATTTAGATGATTTGGTATATCAAGCTCATAATATTACAACTAAAATCTCAAATAAATTTTTTCTTGGTCAGAAAAATCTTCAAGATAGAACTTGTCAAAAAGTAAGCATATCTTCAACATTGAATAATTTATAGCTATTTCTAGGATTTAAAGTTATGCTCAATTTAAAATTAGCTATTTCTAGGATTTAAAGTTATGCTCGATCGCCTACTCATTGAATTTATTATTTATCTCTTGCAATTGCTGATTAATGATAGCTGTAAATATATCAACTCGGTAATGATGCTCAACTGTTACTGATTTTTTTTTACAACGAGATAGTCCCACACTAGATAAACAAGCATCCATACTAGAAACTTCAATGTCTTTATGCTTACAAAATGATGTCACTTTTTCTAAAAGAGTTTCCCAACCATGATCTCTTAACTTCTGAATTAAAGTCTTAGTGGTAGTTACCAAATACATAACATTTAAAATGTCTTGAGATTTTTGTTGTAAAGCTTGACAAAGCAAATTAGTAATTCTCATAACATTCTTCATTATATGTAAGATGAATACAAAATCAAATGACATTAACAACTTAAATAAAAAGGTTGAATCACCACGTTGAGAATAAGTAGATTCATCTAAAGCAATATTTTCAAGAACTAAGCAAGTTACCCAATATATTTTTATCAAATTGCAAATTGATTTGAAGTGCAAATTCCATCTACTGTTTTTAGGTCGTTGTAAATCACCTACTTGGTTAAGTCCTTTACCCATTTCAATCTCATCAATATCAACTAGATGTTCAATTGTAGCAACTTAAAAAGCCAGTAATTTATCATTAAGCTTACAAGAAGCACTAACAATGTTAATAATAAAAATCAAATTCTGAAAGAAAGTGTGAACATTAGATATTTCTCTAGTTGTAGTAATAAGAGTCAACTGTAATTAATGAGCTAATCAATGTACATAATATGCATAAGGGCAATCATTAGTGAATAAAGCTTGCAAACCATTCCACTATCCACGCATATTACTAGCACCATCATATCATTGGCCCTTAATATTTTGAACATCAAGATTGTGATGAGATAAAACAAAAAAAATCTTTTTCTTAAGAGTTAAAGCAGTTGTATCTTTGACATGAACTATATCCAAAAATTATTCTTGTATAAATCCACTTCTATCAACAAACTTAATAACAAGAGTCATTTGCTCTTTTCTAGATTCATCTCAATTAAACAAATTCTTGCACCACCAATCTCATGATGAATTGAAGACTGAACATTTCTAGCAAAGACATGCAAAATTTCTTTTTGAATTTGATGTGAGGTGTATATAGTATTTTGTAGAGCATTACCTAAACCAAAAGCTCCTACTTGCTCATTGTAAGATACTAAAAGTTACATTATTTCAAGAAAATTACCTCTATTTTTTTATTTTGGATGTTCATCATGCCCTCTAAAAGCACATGCTTGAAATGAGAGCCAACAAATAATATTTATTAAAGCTTTAATACGCAATCAATTATTTAGAATTTTTTAAGTAGTGTGTCTCTTAACTACCTTCTCAATATGACATGACTAATTTTTAAAATTTTCCAAGCACATGATAGCAAATTTGTGGGCTGAATTTGGATATCTTTTCATATAAGTAAAAAAATCACACCTCTCCCTATTGAATCATTTAACAGTAAATGTATCTGATCCTTACTTTGTAAATGACTTACTTGAAAATAGATAGCGAAGAAAACAAAATGCAGTATTTTTCTCTGAATATTCAAGTCATGGATAACTTTTGAACCAATGAAATTAAAACGACAAGGATTTTTTATCAGTTAGCGAATATTCAGACATTAAAGGTTGATATGGCCTCAAATTAATGTATGCCTTTCGAATTTCATCTTGTTGATTAACCGGATATTCGTAAATTTGAGAACAATTGCTTGGATCTCTAATTAAATGAGTAATGTCGATTCTAGTAGAAAGTGATTCACTAATCAATACAGATTTTTTGTAAACTAAAGCACATTGGGGCTATTCAACCATAACTTCAATATTACACATTGGAGTTGGTTTACTAGACTATGAGTTATCAATATTTTTTCTTTTTTCTCAAAAAAAATCAATTCTTGTTATTTTGTTTATTCTTCTTATTTTGTTCATGGTTGAACCTAAAATCAAAATATATATCGTAAGAAAAAATTGATCATTTTGGTCATTCTGCTAAAAACAAAACATAAAATAATCCAAGCATAATCAAATCAAACCTATAAAATATATCAAATTAATTAAAAAAAACATTATTATAACAAGAATTAAAAAAATGGGTAAAACTAGCAGATGTGAGAAAAAAAAGAAGCAAAAATAGCATAATTATATATATAAAAAAATATTCAAATTCTTAATAAACATCCTAAAATAAAACAAAAATAAATTTTAAATTTATGTTATTAATAATCAATTACCTTATTTTATTTGATGAAAGATGAATTAATTGATGAGTTTTTCGTTGCTTTAACTTTTCCACTTACTATTTGTATTCTTATGTCTATTTTTTAACTTTTAAATTAGGGTTTTAAAAATTGACAGCAAATTCTTATAACTTTGTGTTCTTTTTTCCATGTAGATAATAATTGTAGATTGATCCTATATTTTTTAGCAAACATATTTACTTTGGAAAGGGCCCACCTATTTTTTAAAAAAACGAAACATTACATCTTCTCACGTTAAAACACTAAATAATAAAACAAATTGAAATGTTTTGCAGGGCCGGCCCCTGTTTGGCCCCCTTTATTTCCATCGCTGAATGTCCCTCTTTTTCTTTCTCTTCTATACGAAACTCCTTTTGTCTTCTCCTTCATGGTACGTATGTTTTCTTATCTCTTTTTCTTTTTTTATCTTCTTAATTTTTTTTTATTAATTAACCTACGTTGTGATTTTTTTTTTCTTTTCAACTTCACTACAACAAAATTGAGGTAATATCTTTCTTTTTTCTTCTTTTTTTTTATTTTTTTCATTATATTTGTTTTATTTTTTTTTAATTTTTTAATTTTTAATAATTATATGAATGTTGTTGTAGGGATTTTTTTTAATATAAGAATAGTTTTTTTTAATTTGTATTTGCTGTAGGTAATATTTTTTTAATATTTATTTGTTGTAAATTTGTTTGAAATGATTTTCTTATTCTTTTGTCCAAGAAACTTAGTTCCTGAGTATTATTATTGATTGTTGATTTATATAAATTTAATTTAATTATTTTTTAGTTTTGTTTAATATATTTTTTATAAAAAAATTTCAATAATTACTAACAGTCTTATATACCGACAGATTAAATCCGTTGGTATATTTCAAAGTGTTGAAAAAAAATTACTATAAATATAATTGTTATTATTTAATCATCGATAGAATTGAGTACTACCGACAGATTAAATCCGTTGGTATATTTTAAAGTGTTGAAAAAAAAATTACTATATATAAATATAATTGTTATTATTTAATCACCGATAGAATTGAGTATAGTATTTTTGTTTGTTACATGTCAAATTTTATGAGAAAAATACTAACAGAATAACACATATAAAAAATAAATTGTGTGTTTTTGTCATTAGTAAATGAATTGGTAATTTTATTACTGACATTAGAAATCACAAACGAGAATTTTACTGACAAAGTTTTTCTGTTTGCTGAAACAAATAGTGCCAAAGGATTGAGAATATAAATACCAACAAGTTATGTGGGTAAAACTAAACATTCTTGTGGAGAGCAAACAAGTAAAGATAAATATTTCTGAAATAAGACTACGAGCAAGGTTCTTGCCCTGAGATTGTTTTCGTATTCCTTGTTCTTCAAATCCTAAAATCTCCATGGATTCCACTTCCTCACAAATTCTAGCATCCAAACTGTTATTTTACTGTAGCAGAGATGGTTAAAATGGACATATATATATATATGATAGGGCAAACATTCTCCTTTAGATTCAACATAAATCAAAATCCAGTTCAAGAAGAAATCATGTAGCTAATTAATAATTGCCTGCTAGTTTCCTGCTTTAAAAGAGGAATGGAGAAGTTTCGAAGAAATCAGTCTGGAAAGCATCATTTCGGTATTGATTGTATTACTTTATTCCCACTTCTTTTGGGCAAAGCACGTCCTCTCCTTTTTTCGACTTCTTTACGTCTGCATGTTATGAGCACTTAGCAAGCTGTTCTAGTGGAGGGGCCTTCTCCGACCCCTCGTTCTCCGGTCAGCCATAAAAGAAAATTGTTTTAAAAGGTAAATAATGCCTGTGAGCATAGATGCTGAGTGACAATTTCTCCCATCAAACACTAGCTATGTTTTTTATATAAAAAAGTCTCACGGTTTTGATTTTTCTGTCAAAGAGATAGTTAAATTAAATTTGAGACTATTGAATTATTTAACTTCTCTAAATTAGGCTTTAACATGCCATATTTTTTTATTGTTTCTACTGTTTTACTGGGATTAAACATCGGATTAAAAAAAATTACGTAATCGTATATTTCTTTAATAAGGCTAATATACCAGAAAAAGTTTTTGAGGACATACCTCAAAGGGGGGAAGAAAAGGAAAGGTATTATCTCCAAAATAGGTTATAAGGCTTGAAAGCCTGATATGAGCTCTATTGTGGGCTCAAAGTGAGGAAATCCAACCATTTTAGAGTTTACAAAACCTTTAAGATCCTGTATAAGAATTAGATATCCAAATAATAAAATTTATTTGTTCATCTAGAGATCTTCCATCATAGTTGTTGCCTACCAAACTGTAATCCTCTTTAGATTTTTACTAGTTTTTTGTTTTTTCTCACCACAGTGAGGGGCAGATATTAAAATTAATTTTTATTTAGTTTTGGTATAATAGAAATACATATTTGTAAGAAAGGCAATGATTTTAAATTATGAAAAGAATATATTTTATTATGTAAATTTTCAATTTCTTATTTATCATAACCTAATTTTCTTACCTCTTTGTCGAAGTATTTCCCAAAAGTACAATAAAAGAAATTAAAAAAAAACATATATTTCCGCTATTTGCATGTTTTTTTTTGTTGTAATTTTCAATTAATTTTCTCTTCTTAACATCTTTTCAAAAAGAATCAAATTCAAAAAAATATGTTTTACTTTTCTTATCAAAATAATGTTAATGTTGTTTTAAAAAAAATACAAAAAAATATAAGAAAACAAAAAACCAAAATAGAAAGTAAAATGAACTAGAGACTAAAGTGCAAAACTAAAACAAAATTTAGTTACTT
>NW_011499902.1:876905-959948 GCF_000495115.2 Populus euphratica | reverse complement strand
CTCGAACCCAGGTGCAGTGGAAGGAGACAAGCCCCTTCCACCGCTAGGCCAAGCACTGGTTTGTAAATAAATGAGTTAATTGTTAAGAAAAGAAGGGGTTACCGTACAAAAAAAACTATTCATCATGCTTTCCACCAAGACCTTAATTAAAAAATATTATTCATAATCTTTTTTTACCAAAACTCTAGTCACATGAATTCTTCTTTGGGATAATATAAGCTTAAATGAGGAGAAATGAACCCTAGAATAACACTATATATCGTCTCTTACCTTTTTTCAACTAAACAAAACATAACTTCCAAACTTTATTTTTTGTTATATATATATAAGACCACCACTACTATTCATTCCGAAGCAATCCAAGAGTATGTTTGGCAGTGTAGTAGCGGTTATTTTTCAAATAACTTTTCATGCTGAAATGTATGCTAATAATATTTTTTTTATTTTTTAAAAATTATTTTTAACATCAGCACATCAAAACGATCCAAAACGTATAAACCATATTAAATTTTAAAAAAAATAAAAAATAAATTTTTTTGAATTTTTTAGGAATTCAGGTTCAACCGTGTTCCCAAATAGGCCTTAAATAGCCATCAATTGAAAATATCATCTTTTGCATCATTATCAATCAAAGAAAGAGAGAATAACCCTTAAAACTTTTATCTTCAATTTCTCTCTCCATTGACAACTAAACAAGGCAAGATCACAACAATTTTTATCCTCTTAAAGACCACTACACATACATATAAATCTTATACCCCAATAACTTTGGTGTGATTTGATCTAAAAGTTTTTAAAAAAAGTTAAATTAAAAAAACCATTACAGTTTCTCAACATCAGATCTCTCTCATTTACGGGAGATGATTTACACCATTACCAAATAAAAGATAATGGCTTAATGCATCCTGCAAAGCCATCCCCACAACAGTTAAATACCAGTGACATGTACAACGACATTCCAACCATGACAACATTTTTAGACACATTTCAACCACCTACTACATCGTTTTTCTTCTTTTCAATAAAATTTTACCATTATTATAGCCTTTTTTTGGTCCTCCTTAGTCACCCTAAAAGGTTTATTTTGAACTCTATATATCTTTTTAATAATTGTTTTGCTTTATTGTTGATATTAATGTGTTTTATGAGGAGATTTTAGGATTGTGTAATGTTTATTAAATAGATTTTGTGTTAAAATGATGTTGGCTAAATATTTTGATCATATATACCCATTCTCCTGTATAAAGATTATGTAGAATAACATGCCTAGACTTGATTTCAGTGTTGTGCATATGTTTGTATTTATTATTTATTGTGATTTTATGTATGTGAAATTAGAGCTTGTATGTGTGTATAATATTTTTGATGAACAATTAATCTTGTAAGATTTTCATTCATTCCATTGGTAATTACTTGATCCTCATCATTGAAAACTTTAAAAAATAATTATCATAGTCATATTTTGCACATGGCCAACACTCTCATAAAAAAAAAAAACATTCTTTCATTCTTTTTAAATTTACACATGCTTTTGAAATTATTGATGTTATTTTAGCATTTTTATGTTTACATTTTAAAAACGAAAAGACTAAAAGTATTTTTCTTATTGCATGCATCTATTTTAAATTTGATAATTTGTTTATAAAATTCATTAAGATTTGACCCAAACTAAAATGCTTTTAAAAGTAAACGTTTCCAAAAATTCTTCTTTTTTCAAACTCATGATGAATAAATATTTTGTTATTCATTTATAATATTTGGGATAATAAAATCATGGTGAGCTATAATTTTAAATATTAATAGGGAGTAATGTTCTGCTTTTTTGTTTCAAAATATACCTTTACTTCAAAGTTTCATTTTCAATATTCTTTAATAACAAAATCAAAGTTTCATTTTCATTTTCAATAAAATAATAAAATTAAAAACATTAAATTTTTAATATAATATTGTTCAATTATAAAATCACAAGTATTAATAAGATTTTCAGTTTAATATTCGCCGAGTATACGAAGTCCTCATTCAACAAATGAAAACTTTAGGTAAAAAACTAATAGATTAGATACAACAAACTAGTAAAGATAAAAGATAAGATAATAAATGCAACCTTTGTCTAGTAGAATATTTTAGGATTATAATATCTTTCATTTAGCATAATTAGTCTTTTATTATAGATCTATGTTAACTAGTTAGGGTTTTTTAATGATCATAATATTAGGTGATAACTTATTTTTCTATATTTATTCCATTTTCAAATAAGCCTTTATTTTTATGAGCTCAACACGATATCGGGTATGATATTATTAATGTATTTTCATTTTAAAAAACATGTTTTTTTTTAAATTAATAGTGAGTTCTTTGAATAAAAAGCTAAAATTCATTAAAATAAATATTCATAATATCTAAAAATCAAGATTTAATAAAAAAAATCATGACTCGATAATTTATAAAAGATACGAAGAAAAACAATCTAAAATTTTTTATAAAAAAATAACAATAAAAAATTACAAAATAGATATTTTATTCTTATTTGATATTTATGAGAATATATTTTATAAGTTTTGCATATAGTTACATGAATAATAATTCATAAAGTAATTTTTAATATTATTATATGAAAACTATGACAAAATTGAATGATATTTTAAATATTATTTAATTATTTTTATTAGTAATAAAATAGATTAAAAAATATTAAAGGTTTATATATAAAGAGAGGTTACAGTGACCCAAAAAAATTTACCTATATATTTAGCCCAGACAAATAGCATAGGGGCCTAAAATACCTAGCTCATGTTCCTAATTCTTTTTTTTTATTCTTTATGTTTTTTTAATAGGCACATGATATATTATATATTTATTTTTTCTAATAAAATAGATTATGCATTATTTACTTGAAAAATATGTGTTATTATTTGGTTCAAATTCTAACCATCACCAGCTATAGGTTGGTTGGGTTTTAAATTTTTAACAGCAATATCAATTTAATCCAATCTTAATGAATTAATTTAACTTAACTTGACTCAAACGAGTGTTTATTTTTTTAATATTTATTTTATCTGTTAAAGTAATTGATATAATACATGTATTATTAAACATGACCCTAGTCTAGCCATATATATATATATATATATATATAGACACATATTTCAAATATAAATGTTACTATTTTGTTGTTGTTAAATAATAAATAATAGTTAGATAATAAATATTGATGCAAATACTCAAAACTCAATGAAAATAGTATAGATATTTAAACTTTTTTATTTGAAAAATAATGAGTAAAATATAAATATGATGAATTTAACCTAGTATTTATTATTTTTACTTGTAAACACTTGCAAAATATCATGTCAATTAAATCCATTATTCACCTAACAATATCATAAAATTGCTCCAAAAACTAAAATTTACATTGATTTAAAAAACCTTATTGAACATGGGGGTGTGTGTGTGTGTATCAAGATGAAAGTTACAAACTCTATTAAACTACACCTTTTTTAAAAAATCATTGACGCAAAATTGACGATTTTTAGCAATATCAAACTCTCTCTCTCTCTCTCTGTAATGATTTTTTCTCTTTTTTTCCCAGCATAAAATCATCAACGACCAAAAAGGAAAAAAAAAAGACCCCACCACCTCCTCCACTCGGACCTCCCTCTCATAAACCCTAACAAACCTCCCGCCACTCCTTCTCTGCCTGCCAGTTCTCACCAAATTCTTCCCCGTGCGCCGCCGCACCAAATCAAGCTCCTGCCCTAATAGGCCGGTTTAATTCTTGCACCTTTTTATTGCTAGAAGAAAAAAAAACAGGATATTTTCATGGTATTGTTTTTGGTCATGGATTTCTTGCATGCCCCGTATTGCAATACACTCCATTGCATGAGCTTCATATGTCTATTATGCGTTTAAGTAGATTTTTTACCATTTGATTTTGACATATAAAGTAGAAAATCCATTTGTTATTTTGCATAAAAAGATAAAAGCTTTGTGCTCGAACCCGGTAAATTTGGACTCAATAAAAGAAAAGTATAGCTGGTTCAACTGCTTGTTATTTGTTTAATTTTTTGCAGTACAAAGTGGAAGACGATTTCTGAGTATCATGAATGATCTTTTTGTTTTGTTAAATATGTGTAGGTTACACTGTGGAGGTATTGTGCTGAATAACTGTGCTTGTTGTTGAAGTGTTCGGAGGGTTTTATCTATTGGCATTGAGTATATAGGAACAAAGAGAGGGGAAATGGAGATAGACTTAGGAAAAGTTCCGTTTACCATGGATTTCCATCCTTCAGATAATCTAGTGACTGCAGGCCTGATCACTGGCGACCTTCACCTGTTAGTAAACTCTTCTTTTTCTCTGGTTTTGTCCACTTTTTATCATTCTAGAAATTGCTATCAGTTTATGTTTGGTTTAGTGTTTGATCGTTTGAACTTTCTTGTTATAGATACCGTTTCAATGCTGATTCTTCGCCACAAAGGTACTATAATGCAAAGGAAAAAATCATCTTCCCTTTTTTAATTGTTTTGTGACCTTGCATTTTAATCAACATATGTAATTCAAACTCTTATCAGATTGTTGGAAATTCATGCTCATAGTGAGTCTTGTAGAGCTGCTAGATTCATCAATGATGGACAAGGTGCTGTATTTTGATTTTCACTTTATGATTTTCTAGTATTCATTTGTTAGCCTTTCAATCTGTACCAATTGCTGCTATTCCTTTTTTCACTTTTAACAGTACTAACTTATGTGCATTTGAGTTCAGCAATTATCACGGGTTCTAGTGATCGCTCCATTCTGGCAACTGATTTAGAAACTGGGTCACCAATCGCTCGTCTTGAAAATGCTCACGAGTAGGTTACTAATTTTCTTTTTTCACCTCTTTTAAAGTTTGATGAAATGATCCTGCCTCATCTCTCACAAAAGTTTCTTTTTTAGCTCGTAATTCTCATAAGGCAACCTTTTTCTTTCACAGGGATGCCATCTTTAGTTTGATAAACCTCACAGAGTCAACCATTGCAACTGGGGATGATCAAGGATGTATTAAGGTGACTATGTTTCATGTCTTTCTGTGTCTGTTTTTAAAGGTTATGATGATTTAGAATGGACAAAGCTTTTATTTCCTCTTGCATCGTAGTCTTTTCTGTTGTAGCCTCTGTAGTTATCTGGATTATGCCCACACAATACATGCCTCTTGCAATTTTCTGTTTCCTGTTTCCTATTTATCCTATTTTCTTAACTAATTATTTTGTCAAAATGTAATTGTTTGCTACAGTGAACCTTGTAGTGTTTGTTGGATGAGAATGTCCTGAGCTTGGATAGGACCAGATTTTTTTTTTTCATAATCTTTTGCGCATCATCACATTCTGTGATTCCCCTTATCTTACTCTTCATTGAACTCTTTGAAGTCTTTACATCTTACATTGCAAATCCTTCATTTTGATTCTTTCAGTCATTTGTTCTTCATTGTAGGTATGGGATACCAGGCAACGCTCTTGCTGCAATTCTTTTAATGCCCATGAAGACTATGTTTCAGATATGACCTTTGCATCTGATTCCATGAAACTGTTGTCAACAAGGTATTTAAGACTGTTATAACTTGTTTTATCCCTTCTGTAATTACATCTCCACTATTGTTATTTTGCTTTAAGAGGTTGAGGGGATTACAAAGTTTTTATGAAAACATGTGGAACTTGTAGGAGCTTTATGATTCATTTCATTTATGCTATGCTGAGTAGGGGGTTGTTAGCTAAAGAAATCATGATTTGTTGTTGTCAGGCTCCTGTTTACTTCTTTCTAGTTCTTTCTCTGAAAGATTGGTTGTTTCATCTAATAATTTCTTATGACACAAGTGAGCATCTCACGGGATTTTGTAATTTTCATTTTCACATTGTTTGCATTTTGTTTGCTGATACTTCAGGCAAAACTCTTATGATTTTCTGTCTTGTGTATTGTTTAGTGGAGATGGGACCCTTTCTGTTTGCAACCTTCGCAGTAATAAAGTAGGTTGTTCTTTCAGGGAAAAATAGTACCTTTGCAAAATACTGCAGAGCTGTGCATTTTGATTAATTTGTTCTACCTTTATATCAGATCCAATCTCAATCCGAATTTTCTGAAGAAGAGCTATTGTCTGTTGTTATTATGAAGGTAAACATTTACATGATATTCAAATAGCTTCTGTGGCTGTGTATATTTATCTTTTTGTGAGCTTATTAGCAAATTGTTTTGGTTAATGTACATTTGTGACATGGGATTTGTGGGGATAGACTGCTTAAAACTCCCATATTCCAATATAGCACTCGACTCTTGGAGGTGGGGATTCTGAGAAATAAATCTTAAGTAGATGGCGTTGTTATTTTGCCACCACAGATCTTACCTTTTAGCTGCATAATGGACTTTGAGGACTGTAGAAAATAAATGAGTTTCAGATTTCTGTCTGCGCATTTGTTCATATGTTACTTTGCTGTAAAATTGTTGCAAAAGGAAATACTTGAAAGCTGTTTCTCATAATTTATTTGTGCTAAATTCCTGTTCTAATTTGTACCATTTTGTTTCAGAATGGTCGGAAAGTTATATGTGGTTCACAAAATGGAACACTGCTATTGTATTCATGGGGCTTTTTCAAGGATTGCAGGTATCCTTTTTGAAGAGAACAAATACTAGAAAGTCTTGGGACAGTGTGCAAGTCTCTGTTCATGAAAGGAGATTTTCAATTGAATTCTCTCTACACAATATTGATTTCTTGCTTGGTGGAGTGTCCTGAATATTTGTTTTGATTTTCAGTGATCGCTTTACTGGTCTTTCCCCAAACTCCATTGATGCTTTGTTGAAGGTGTGATTGATTTATTTATTTGGTCGGATTTTTTACTATCTAGGATTTTCCTTACTTTGAACATTTAAATCTTTTGTTTTAGCTTGATGAAGACAGGGTCATTACTGGATCTGAGAATGGACTTATAAGGTGAGTTGTACAAGATAGGAAGGGATTGTTTTCATCCAAATTTTGAATCACGATCATCACTCTTTTTTTCAGTCTGCTAGGCATATTACCTAATAGAATCATCCAGCCGCTTGCTGAACATTCAGAGTATCCTATTGAGCAACTTGGTACTGTATATATCTCTTCCTCAATAGAAGCTCTATATTAACTATGTTTATTGTAGTTGTGATTGGATTGACATGCCATGGAGACTTTTCAGCATGGTGCTATTTCTGCACCTCCATCATTGTACAATTGTGAACTGGTGTCCATGTTAATGTAGAGTTTTTATTAGGTGAGGCTGACTTGTGGCCAACTTGTTTATTTCAAGTGTTTTAATGGGATAAATCACTACACATGGGATCCACTATTTTTAAATTAAAGGAAAATATGCATTGATGCCATAGAACAGCAAACTGCCAGTTAATCTTATGGAGTTCTACTTTTTATCAATTCCTCTCTTTGCCTCTCATACCAATGTAAGTTTTTTGTTTTTTGTTTTTGATATTATATGCTGTTGGTTATTATACTCATGAAAACAAATTGCTTCAAGTTTGAAATCAACAATCTTAATACTTATCTTTCATGAGTCATATAACCCAACAAGAATTTTGTTTCCAAAATCCTCCACCTACCTCCCAGATTCTGTAAAGTGGCCAAATAATTGAAATGTTTTGCTCTCTTAAACCCATGAGTGATGCTGAGAGAGTTTGCCTAAGAATGAAGAGAAAAGAACTGATTGTTGATTACGCAGGCAACTGTTTGATTCATAGGTAGAATTGCTGTGATTTGTTTCATGACTTAAGAGACGAATAAATAAAAAAGTACCCCACAAGATGAAGTGAAAAGGTACTGCATTAGAGTACTGAGTAAAAGTGCAGGGCTTATTGATATGTGGTCTCAATAAATGATTTTCTAATTTAAAAAGAGTGGGTCCCAAATAAATGGATTTGCCGATTTACAACTCTTGATTAAGGTTGTCATGGGTCTGACTCACAAAATACAAACTTGCTCATGTGTATATTGTCGCATCAAAGTTTGAGGTTTATTTAAGAGTCATTAGTACCATCTCATCCCATTTTCCACTATTGATTGTCTAAAAAGCTGGACTTGTGTTTAGATTGCCAAAACAAGCTTGCTGAGGGTATAATTTTGTTTGGAATCTGCAGCCTTTTCTCATGACAGAAAGTATCTTGGCAGCATTTCACATGATCAAGTGTTGAAGGTGGATCTCTCTCTCTCTCTCTCTCTCTCTATATATATATATATATATATATATAGACAAACATGTCTCTAAGCATATGCATGCAGACATGAATGTTTGTGCTCCTATTCACAAAATTTCTGCATTTAACACCTTCTGTGAAACCTTTATTGTGATGTCCTGACTCCAGTCCTTGTGTCATTCAGATGTGGGATTTGGATGACTTATTGCAAACTTCTGTAAATGCTCAAAATGATCAAGCTGCTGTATCAGACAGTGATAGTGATGAGATGGATGTGGATACTAAACCTCCAAAGTCTAGAAAAGGTACCCTGGATTTAATTGCAGAAATAGGAATAACCATCTTCTTTTGTCTGAAGTTTGCACATGAATAGCTGATATCCAAGACATTATTTTTGCCAGGTTGAGCAAACTTTGATAGTTAGGATAGTGTCCTGACTGCCGTTGATCTGTCCTTCACAAATTTAAAAATGTACTGAACCTAATATAATTGCTTATGTGAAAGCACAAGGAACAATATATCTGCTTTACGTACTTATCCTCTAGTTAGGGTTTGCCTGTGAAATAGACGCCACCTACTCCTTTTAAATACTGAATTCAAATGCGAAAGTTGCATAAATCATGGACACTTGAAAATTAAAGAGATGACATTTGACCTCTCAAATCTATTTTGATATTGCGTAGTTATCCATTTTACTTATCTTTTCAACTGTCTCAAATCCCATCTTTGCTTCTGTCTTTATTTTTCTGTCAACTTTTAACCTTTAACCTGCAATCGGTGAATCTGTTGATTGAAGTATGCTATGCAGCAACCTTACAAGTACAGTGCCTGCAGAATTTGATGTATTTGCTTTTAATTTTCCTAAATTTTTCAGGAGCCAAGAGAAAAAATGAGAATGCTAATGGTGCTGCAAGTAGCTTTTTTGCAGATCTATAATTGGATGTTGGTATCTCTTGTTGCATATTTATTGTCTCTCTGTCAGTCTTTTTCAGTATGGATATACTTATTCTTCTTCCATGGAGTTCTGGACTGGTTAACATGGTTTCAATAGAGATGGAGCAGGGATGATTACTTTTGCAGCCACAATGTAGGTTTGATTTTGATGCATGCTAATTTTTTCCCCTATCTAAAGCATATAGGAGACTTGAAGGTTTTGTTTGAGATGATTTTTTCTATATCCATTGACGCAACATGTAAATTATAGTCGAAGGTTAGCTATCCATTAATGATGGGATGATTGTAAAAGCAGAGATCATTCCCTACCGGATTCCATAGCACGCTGCTGTTTAACTTGAGGTGTTTGGTAAAAGCTGGTAGTGAAAGAATTATGCCTTCCTCAGTTAAAAGGGATGCTTTATTAATAATAAGCACAACCGAGCTAGTGCTCCATGGATTCGGAAGCAAGCTTTAACTTTGCTGCATCTGTTTTTTCTGCTAGCCAGTGTATCCGTTTTTAGCTCATTGGCACTTTCATACACAGTTGAATAATTATGGAGCTACGGAACTTGGATTCATTGTTGGATGAACCAGAGACCCATTAGTAAGAAACATCGTTAGTAGTGGCAATAATAACTCCATCAAATAAAAGCAGTGATAAATAGTAAACGCCAATGCAGCATTGAAGATGAACAAGGGAAAGAAACAAATAAAGAATGGTGAGAGGAGGAGATGATGAAAAGGAAAGGAAAGGGGTGAAATATAAACAAATGAAACGAAGCTCAAGCTCTTGCCAGCTCCATGGAACATCAAGCCAGAAAAAAAAAATTAAGAGAGAGTGGAGATAGAAGGGAAAGGGTTGAACTGTTGAACATCTTTGGCATGAGAGATATTGGGAAGAAAACATGATGAAAATCTTATAAAGAAATCAAGACAGATCCATTTTCTTCCCAGAAACCTCGTGCACACAACTTCCACTAGCTCACAATCTCCCCTTCCAGCCCTTCTCAATTGTCTTCCCCTGGTTCTATCACTTTTTTTTTGGGCCCCACCCCTACCAACCTTTATTTCTGCCCCAAGTATTCGATTTCCAGGCTTCTCATTTCCTTTATCAGTGAGTATAATAATAAGCAAGTTAGCCTACTAACGCCTCATTAAGAGGCGTGTTGCTCAAAATATAGGCTGTGGCAAAAATTCAGTTGTTTCGACTTCCTCGTAACCTTAAATACGTAAAACAAGAGAAGCCTCATCAACAAGATCAATCCTCTAAACAACTAAAATGTTTATTTAGAAATGTGTGTTAGGTTTTTGCAAAAATTACATTTGAAGTGGAAAATGTTTTTCATTTCCATATAAATTTTATATAAAAATAAAAAAAATATTTTTCAATACCGTCCAAAACATTATCCAATTTATTTAGTGTTTGAAAACATTATCCAATGTAGTTAGATAGTATTTGAAAATATTGTAGCAATTATTTTTAAAATTAATTTATATTTAAAAATGTATTAAAATAATATTTTTTTTAATTTTAAAAAATTATTTATGATATTAGCATATTAAAATAATAAAAAATATAATAAAACACTATTTAATTTAAACCGTGCCAGTGCTTCTTAGAGCCATTAAATAAGAAACTCGAAAATATCGAGGCAAATGAGCTATGGTTCATTAAATAGCCTCGACTCGACTTGGAATCTCTTGTTTTCCAATAATAAGAAAGTACTGACAGCCCCCACAAAGGATATCGTTCCATTTATTTGATCATAACTCAGGAAATATGTTTATGCATATATAGTAAATTTAAGGTTCTCCTTTGCGAAAATGAGGAAAAAGCATATGGAAATTTTTACTGTTAAACTCAATATAAATTTATAAAATTAACAATAAAATTTTAATTAAAATACATAAAATAAAATATAAAATAAATCAAATTTAAAATACATAAAATTTAAAATAAAAATAAATTATACTATCAAATAAATAAAATTTAAATTTCATAAGGAGCCACGCGATTCAAGAAATCCAGCATATTTTCTTGCCTTGTGGCCCTGGAAATGTCACATCGTTGCAATGCTCGATGCTTGCAATCAGTGGTTTGCAGCCACGCGCGCAGAGTGAGCTCCAGAATGAAGAGCTCGCAAGCTTTCAAGAATAAGAGAGGAGTTTCTGCGCTTATCATCTAGTAATATCATATCAAAAACATAAGCAGGACAGTGAAGATCACACACACACACACACACACACATGTACATGTACATAATATAATAAAATATTAATTATTGATATTATTTAACTGTTATATAAAACAGGCTTCAAGTATCGTTCCAAAGAAAAGAAGAACCTGCCCATACGTAATTGTTTTATATAAATTTTATTTATTGTGATTTTTGTTGAACATATCATTAGATGTGATTTTTAATTGTGCCAAGCTTAACCATCAAACACCTGTAAATATGATATCATAAAAACTTTATAATAAAAATTCCTTTTAGAATTTTTGAAAGTTTTTCGTAACCTTCGGTTTTGCTATTAGGTTATTATTTACACCACTAATTTCAACCTCTTTATTTTGTTATTGTTGAAAAGTGGGGATCTCATAATGTAGATCCTTTACATAATGAAACATGATGATTATTAGTAATAGTTTTAGACGAAAAGGTCCATTTTAAGAATTTTAAAAAATGTGGTTTGAATCCTCTTTTTTTTTATCATTAATATTTTTTTTTCATACTAAATATCTAAAATATTTACCTTTTTATTGTTTAATTCTCAAATATTTTTTTTCTTTTTTAAGAATAATAGTAGGTTTTTTTAATTGATTAATTCTATATAAATTTTGGAGTTTATTTACTATGCACTATTAACATTTTTTTTTTAATATGAGTTTTGGAGTTTGTGTGTACATTTCAATTAATCCCATAAATTTTAAAATTAAAAATATCTTTAATCTGAAAAAACTCGAATTCATAATTATTTAAAAACAAATCTAAAAATAAACCCATATTTTAGCTATAGGTCAAGGTTATTATGAACAAATTTCATCTTAGAACCCATGATGTAAGCTTATATCTATACAAATTATAATTAAAAATAACATGAAAGAAACCAAAGCTTTTTTAACAGCAGAAATTACGGTAAATAGATATAAATTATGAAATAACTTCTGGCTTCATGAAAAATTGTAAGATAGTAGGATTATTAATCTAATGTAAGTACTCCTCGTGATGAGCACAATCCATGTATTTTAATAACTTTTTGTATTCTCATGCCATGAAATTTGGGGAAAACTAATTACTTTTAGTTAACTAATTACGTTCTCTCTTTTCTTAAAAACACCCTTTTATCATTAATATTTTTTTTTCATACTAAATATCTAAAATATTTACCTTTTTATTGTTTAATTCTCAAATATTTTTTTTCTTTTTTAAGAATAATAGTAGGTTTTTTTAATTGATTAATTCTATATAAATTTTGGAGTTTATTTACTATGCACTATTAACATTTTTTTTTTAATATGAGTTTTGGAGTTTGTGTGTACATTTCAATTAATCCCATAAATTTTAAAATTAAAAATATCTTTAATCTGAAAAAACTCGAATTCATAATTATTTAAAAACAAATCTAAAAATAAACCCATATTTTAGCTATAGGTCAAGGTTATTATGAACAAATTTCATCTTAGAACCCATGATGTAAGCTTATATCTATACAAATTATAATTAAAAATAACATGAAAGAAACCAAAGCTTTTTTAACAACAGAAATTACAGTAAATAGATATAAATTATGAAATAACTTCTGGCTTCATGAAAAATTGTAAGATAGTAGGATTATTAATCTAATGTAAGTACTCCTCGTGATGAGCACAATCCATGTATTTTAATAACTTTTTGTATTCTCATGCCATGAAATTTGGGGAAAACTAATTACCATGCTTCCCAATTTAGTTAACTAATTACATTCTCTCTTTTCTTAAAAACACCCTTTTAGCTGATCACATTTATCACTATGCATTGGGTTGAAATAAGAATTTAGCCATAAGAAAATAAAATAGAACTTAATTATGGCAAAAATTGATTTACTTACAAAAAAAAAAACATAGTAAGTCATAAAAAATGACATAAAACACATGCAAACCTTAACATCTCCGTCAGATTTCATAACTCTTTTGATCCCTGCCAGAGGCAATATATAGATGACTGCTCTTGAATGCTGAATATGGCGAGGATGAGGTACCAAGTATATATATATAGATAATTAAACCAGTAAAAAAAAATTAAATAAATTAACATGAATGCAAATAAGTATAATGAATCACCCAAAGAAATTACCCGTGGCATTGGAGATCTCTGATAATTGTCGAATCCAGAAAAGCTCCAAATCCTGCCTGCGGTGCTGCAATAAATAGGAAAACCTAGCCTGATCAGCATATATCTATCTATCTAACTATCTATATATGCAAGCCAAACACAAGAAAAATGGTGATAAAACCTCACCTCCTCGGTTGCCTGATGATAAGGCAGCATGGAAGAATTCATAGGAAGAACATTTTCAACCTGTGCTGAGGGATCATCTACTGCAAGATCGAATTGCATTGATTGATTCAAATCCTTGAGTACCCTCTTTGCCTCACTTCCTGCTTCACTTTGATGTGATGAAGACATACTCCTTATGTAATGAGACAGAGAGCTAGGTGGGTTCACACATGAAAAATGACAACGAGCAAATTTCTGCTAAAAAGTTAGCATGATCTATGAGAATTAAATAGAGCAAGTCTTAAACTAGATTATATATATATATTTTGAGAATATTGCCTTACAATGTGATTTGTATATTTATCAGAACTAGTTTTCTCTAATCTAATAGATTGTATTGAATAATATATAGATGAATATTTACTAAATTAAAATATTTTATTTTCCAAACTATTAATAAATTCATATAAAATCTGATAATCTATAACACAACTATTTTTTAGCTTTCAAAAGACATAAAACAAATCTTGACTACACCAAAGTAAAATTTTGCATTAATTTTTTATAGGGTTAGTTGGAAATTGAAATAATAAATTGATAAAATTATTAAAATAAATATAATTATACATTAAAATATATATATGATAATAAGTAATCTAATAGGTTTTAATTAAAAATGGTGATCTTGGTTACACATTTACAAAGTATCTATATTTATAAATTCTTTTATTTAAAGAAGTCCTCTTTTCAATAAAATTCATCTACATTCCATGAATAAATGAGTTATTTAATATAAATAAATGCTTTATTCAAATTTCAATTCAAACTTGGTATGAAACTTTTGCAGTGCTAGTAGAACACTATAAGCGGTGCCTAGGGAAGAAATCTCTCTACCTTCATGAATATTTTTATTTTAAAATCTTTTATTTAAATTATCAGCAACTTGAATAGGAAGTAATTCAAATCTAATTCACATTAACATATAATTTTTTTAATGAAATCTCTCGTTTGAAGGTTTTTCATAATTAATAATAGAGTTCACAAAAATGAATGATAGAAGGAGAACATGACCAAAGATCTTGTATAACAAAATAATCAAAAATCAAATTTAATAATTTATTTAATTTTATCTATCTTTTCCAGATCTAATTTTTCTATTTAATTGTTTTAAATATTTTTAGATTTTTTGAGTCAAAATAAAGTGTTGATAGGGTACTACATTTTAAGAGACTTATTTTGTGTTATTTAAGATTTTATATATTTTTTAAATTTACATATATTTAAAAAAAGGAATTAGCTTTTTTTTAAAAATAATTATACATGAAGATATCATATGTCAAAATCTTGAATGTCCACAACCACTCCAACTCATAAATCAAAACTTCAAACAAATATTTATATTTTTACCTAGACTATTAAGACTAAGTGTAAACTTAGATAAAAATATGAACTTTAACCTTATAAATATTCTTGGCGACAAGTTATAAACTATGAATATCACGACCAACAAAAATAAGATGAAACAAATTACTTGAATGAATTGAATTTGTCTATATATAAACTAAGACATACATTTCATGATTACATTTAAAGTTGAGAATTTACTCTATTAAAATGTTTCCAGGATTCACAATCAAAAAAATATGCTATAACTTTATCCACTGCATCATGTTAATGATGTTATATCATATGTTTAGTAGTCTTTAGAGACATGAATAATTTTTATAGTCTAAAAATAATTAAAAAATATCTATTTTTTTTATGTAATAAGAATCATTCCCCTATTAATTTTGGACTTATAAATCATATAGCAGATGGAAACAATGATTAGTCATTTAAAATGTAAGAAACAAAAAAGATAAGAGATAATTTAATATAACAATAGACCTTGTCATCTTAAGTTCATTTTAAAAGGTTGAAAAAATGAACTTCATCATTATTGGCTAATTTGCTATCCATTCTTGTTTTCAATGGCATGATGTATTTCACCTTTAAAATTTTTAGCAATGCATAAAATGTGTAACCTCTTGAAATAAAGAATTGATTATGTGTTACCATTTAAGTTGCCTTGTTTTCACTTTTGTTTATTTGCTTGCTTACTTTGTTCTATAAGTATATTCTTTATAATCATAATGAGACATTAAGTCCATTGTCTACACCTTTTTGTCTTTTTATATCTGTGTAAAGTTTTCAGATTTTGTATGTTTGAAGTCAAGACTTGATTTTCTAGGATGAGTTATTTTTATTTGGCAAGTGAACTCAATTTTTATATGACCTTGGATCACGCTGCATTTTGTTTGCTTGTGATCTTATTTTGATCATCTTGTTGAAAATTGATTCTTAGATTATGAATGATATTGTTCATGTTTAACTTTGTAACACTCTAATGTGCTTGGTTAAATCTGTATTTTTTAGGTAGTATCACATGTAAAAATTTAAATACATGTTAATTTTTTTATAATGAATTTAGCAGTATATAAGTTTTTTATTAGCTTATTTCCTTAAGGTAGAATATTTCTTGTCTATTTGATGATTTTAACATTATCGGCTTCGCTTAACCCATTATATGACTTGATGATGAACATCTATACAACAATCGATAATTTACTGTAATTTTTACATCTATACCATAAGGGTTCATTGAAATCTTTTAAAATATAAAAAACTTAGTTGCGTTTGCATTTGGCTTTTCATCTATAATTAAATATTCAAATCTCATTGCATTCATTCCTATAACGGCAACTATTATCATCTACAACTATATGTACGTTGTTAAAATTAGAAGTCGACCCAACCATATTTTCTATCATGGTTTCGTAAGGAACATATAGTCTTTTATATGCAAACCAATACAATTGTTTTTCTATAAGCCTTTTTTATAGAAGATACATCATAACAATACCTGGATCAATAATTTTTTTTTTATTTTATACTTTTTATATAGACATATAATACCACCTTCATTATTTTTTTTTTTGAATTAGATAACGTATAATTAATAAAATCCTCAACCTCATTACAATAATTCATTTTACATAATTTTTCAGGTGAAACTTGATACATTTAAGAATGATCATCCAAAAAAAATAAATTTTCATATGAAAAAGCTATAAAACAAGTAAACACACAAATAAATTACATATACTATATCAAAGCGCAAAAAAAATTAACATTTTAAAAATGGACAAAAAGTGAGGTTATTTTACTTGCTTGAAGTGGCAAATCTTAAGAAAAAATTGAACTAAAACAAAGATTTTGACATATTAAGTGTCGGGGTGGTGGATTCAGGATAATAAAAGCTTGATTTGTGATAAAATATAAGAGGTATTGTGTACTATTTTTCATAGTAGAAAAAGAAAAAGAAAAAGAAAAAATAGGGGAGAGTGAGAGGGAGAGGAGGAATACTTTATTAGATTATAACTTAAATATTACTGATGGATATATTTTCTTTATGATTATGTCTGTTGTAATGACAAATCATTACTTTTTCTATTCTTTCATTTTCAACTATAATTCTTTTAATATTTATCAACAAAATTTTTTTATTAGTGTATACTGAGGAACATAACGAGGAAAGATTTTGTCAATAAATGTTACTATAATTTACCAATGACTCTTGTTCCATTAATAATTTTTTAGTAGTGCTCTTGCATTCCTAAAACTTAGTAAGATGTCTAAACTAGCTTGCTCATATTAGATATGTGATTTGTTATAGGATGGGTTGAATTTTTTAAAGCGTAAAAAAATAATATTTAGACATTGTTAGCGTGTTTACAAGAAGAGAAAAAAAAACACAACTTGAGTAATAGAATTTACTGAATCTAATAAGATGGTTTCATTTAATTATATAAAAATAAAAAAAGCAAAGACAGTAAATTGATCGATCGAATCTTAAAAAAAAAAAAGGTCATAATAATAACTAAAAGAAAAGGAATATTTTTCAAAAGGAAAAAAATATAAAATCAAATTTCAAGTTAAAATATAAAATTAAAAAATAAAATAAAATAAAGTGTTTCGAATCAACCCAATAGCATGGCAAACAGGCAATCCGAATAGTAAGATCGGTCAAACTCATAAAAAGTAAATTAAAAATATTAATAATAATTAATTTTCAAAAATTAATATGTAGAAAGATAAAATTAAAAAAAACAATAAAAAAAACAATAAAAGAAATCTATAAATTCTGGTAATGTTATCAAACCAGAATCATACAAACTAAATGATATATAGGCGTAAAGGTTGGTATCATCATACAGTGCAGAATTTGACATACAAAAATAATCTGAAGAAAAAAAAAATCATTGAATTTTACTTATTTCTCGAAGAATAAAGGGCAATCATCATATAATTTGGCTTTTTCATACAGCCCACAAGTTTAGTTTTTACGTTTCTTTTTTTCCTTGATTAGGGCGTTCCTTCTTCTTCTTCTTCTTCTTCTTTTCCCTTGTCATTCGTGCCTCAACCTTCCCATCCAGCTGGTATTTACTTTAAACGTATTTCTGTAGCTTTGTGGGAAGGTGAACTCTAATTCTAAAGCTGTGTTTGATTAAGATTTTTTAAGAAAAGGGATATATATATATATATATATATATATATATATATATATATATATATATAACAGGGTTATATTTGATTTAAAAAAATAGAGCTAAATATATATAAATTTTTTGTACTTATAAAACAATTTTAAAATGAATTTGTATTTGTTTAAACTTAAAAGAAAGAGGAACATGTTGCTTCTATAATCATTATTTATTTCGCCTAACTAAGAATTGGTTGTTGGGACTCAAACATCCCAGTGCATTTTGCTGAAAACCATATAAAAGAAAAGGGTGATATTTGCTCTTGATGTGTATGTTTCTTCACCTGCAAGACATTAATTAATATGGATTATGATCCTCCCCTCTTTATACTTTATTATCCAGTTAAAACTTATATGTCTTCCTAGGTAGAATCAATTAATGTCACAGTGGTAGCCCTCAGATGTTGCTCTTTTAAGCACTCAATTACCCGTCGACCTCTGTATCAATGGTAGACTCATACAAGGATATTTAAGGAGATCTTCTTCCAACCAGACTAACTGGCTCTATATCTTAAACTTGAAGCCTCAGCAAAAGCATCCCAAATCTAACTAACTATATATCTATTAATTATATATCCAATAAGCACTGTACTCAGGGGAATTTGAACATCCGTCCAACTAGCCTATGTATGGCAAATTAACTACATGTCTTAGAGTTGACAAGCATGCATGGAACAATGACATTTTATCTTATCGCGTGTGTGTGTCCGCATCCGAGTGGATGCACACGTTAACGACCATGTAAGCCTCCAGTGGCCATCATATGAGCAATCAAGGACTCGAACCTGAGACCACAGAGGGAGCAAACTCTTTAATCCTAAGTTCTTACCACTTGGCCACCACCTAGATGATTGGAACAATGACATTTTATCTTATCAAGTCTGTGTGTCCGCATCCGAGTGGATGCACACATACATATATGTATATATATAACGTAACCAATTTGACAGAGAAAGCAAAGAAAACCTTACAACCAACTTGAAATCATGAAAGCTGCGAAGCGTACTATTGTTTGCTTGCACAGATATATCGAAAGAATCATCATCATCATTACATAGCTTCGGAGTTTGGTCTAGTTTAGGTTGGTGGTTTGTTGTTCATAAACAATACCTCCAAGCCCCACTTGAGTAATTCCTACAACAAAAAAAGATATCCAGTTTTCTCATCGCTCTCAATCTCTATCAGATACAATTACATACCTATGTTTTCCAACATCTTATTATCATATATTGTTTTATTACTTCTTATTATTACCACTATTATATGATGCATGAATAATATGAGTACTGATGATTAGGTTTATATACATAACCCCATTAATTGCTTAATCTTTACACCTCCCTCTTCTTCAACCAATCAAATATTCAAAAGCCCAGACTATAATCCATGCATTTATTTTTAGATGATCAACGAGGACCCAGCAGTAACCTGTCTTGGTCAGTGAGGGAGTGGCGAAAGTGGCATCTGTGTCCATAAGGGCAAACCCCGCCAGCAAGAACCATACGGCAAGCTTGAGTCTTGTACCTTGGGTGCCTGATAACTGGACGTAGCTCGCCAATGCCATGAGCGAACTGACAATGGTTACCATAAGGACACGTGCCTGTCTCTTGCCACTTGTTGCATAGCTCTGTCTTCCACATCCCTTGATTAAACACCTCCAACTCCATTCCAGCGGCAATTTCCTCCTCCGATCTCTTTTTCCCTCCTCCTGGCACGTACACCCTCTGCTGCATCTGCACACTCTAACGTATATAAAACCCCTTTTCAATCACAACAAATTAAAATGATGATCTTTTTTAATTAATGCAAGAAATTAGTCGGCGTGAATGATATTCAGATATCTTTTTTGATCAGATTTATACTATTGGCATAAAATATTGCACAGCCAATCCTTAACCAGTATTCTAAGGATCAAGGAGCATAAATTTTATCACTGTGATTAATTAACCAATAAATCAGTACCCTTTAAATAAAAATTATCCAATTTTAATTGTGCATATATTCTTCTTCTGGATTATTGGCAATAGACTCTATTGTGGAAATTAAGCTTTAAGTACATGTACATTACAATTTAATATCTAATTCGTCTACCATTCTTTCAATTAATTCTGTATTTTGTTGCAAAAATAAATAAATAAAATAATATTATTATACATCCGATCTGGACTAACAGAGAACCGATGATGGGAAAAAATATACGGCTATTATTAGCCAATATAAAATAAATATAACCCATCAATTAAGAAAATAAAAGAGACTAATAAATTGTGAATTTCAAGATAACAGTGCGAACAGGAGAGGATGATGTTTTAAATATCTAACTGATAACTGCAGTTCTAAATAGCATAACCGGACGAACTGGACACAGTAACTGAAACGAACACACAGTTCACGTGCTACGTTGCATTGCAATGGAAACTTGAAAGCTAAGCAAAACTCAAAGAAATCTCAACTAACCGATCCAGAAACGAGTTGATCGAGGTGACTCGCTACACGAGACCGAGTTGAGTTACCGCTAGCACTACCGCGACCGCCTCCATTGTTACTCACATTACCAGAAACCGCTTGATTCACCTTCACAAAACCACTAGATCTGACGGAAATACTCTTCGGCAACGTCACTCTCTCTCTCTCCACGTTATTAGCATTATTCCTTCTCTCAAATGCACCATCACGATTGTTTCCAAAAGTACGGTTCTGATGTTGCATCACGGATTCAGAAGAGAGACTGATAAGCTTGACAAGCTCACTATTTGCTGCTCTGAGATCTGCATTTTCTCGACGAATTAACTCGAGTTCATTAGTTAGGGTTTGAAGGCGCGCGAGAGAGAGATTGTAGTGCTCGCATAGGTCCTGGTACTCGAGAATCAGTTGAGCTTGGCGGAGGCGGTTCTCGGTGGAGATTTCATCTGCGGCGGAGGAGGAGGAAGGCGAGGCGTTGGTGGAGGGGGTGAAAGAGAGCGAGTTCGGGAGCTGTGAAGGTTTTGGCGGGAAAATCGAGTGGTAGAGAGAGGTGAAACTGGAAGCGAATTGATCGTGATCGCTTGCTTGATGGCAATCAAACGGTGGTGATTGTGCAGCTGTTTTTGAATGGGACGGTGGTGATTGTGCAGCTGTTTTTGAATCGGACGGTGGTGATTCTGTTTTCTCCATTTCTTTATATATATATATATATAGAGAGAGAGAGAGAGAGATGAAGCTTCTTTACAGCATATATATATATATAAACACACGCCAGCCGGCTCCTAAATCTGGTACTTACCAAATGATGATGGGTAATTTGTGAGAACCAATCGTGTTCGTTCTGGCGAGCTCATCTGTCTTTTTCAACACGTGGATGCAAGTTATTGGTTGGGAGTAGTGAGAGAAAACGGGGCAGTAACACGACAGCAAAATCTTTCGGAAAGATGTGTGTTTCCCGCCAGGGGAAGTGAAAAACCGTTAGAGAAACAGTAACAGAAACAGAAAGCAGTTTTAGAGAGAGAAATTAAAAAACAAAAGTGGGGGGAGAGAGAGAGAGAGATAGGCAATGGATGCAAATGGGAGAGAGTGCTATATATATTATAATTAGTTAGAAAGAAAAGGAAAGGTGGTTAGGAGGAGGAAGAGGAGGAGATGTGGGTGGTGGTGGTGGTGGTGGAGTGGCAAAGAAGGAAGGGAGGGAGTTGAAGGATGAATTTTGAAGGTTTTGAATATAATTGGGTATAAATCGTGGCCATTGATTGAGGTATGGTTTGTATGTCTATTTTAAGTGAGGTTTTTTAATAATTTGGTTTTAATTTGTTAGTATTGTTGCTTCTTTATCACTGCTTTAACTAACCATGGTCCCTCTTCTTCCTTTGAATGAAAACCATTGTCCTGTTGGTTCTATGACTATCTAAGAATATTTTTTTTTTACTTCTTTTATGATTTTTTTTTTCATAATTCATATAAAAACCATGCATAACTTGAGTTAACGAGTCATCCTATTTAGGATTTCAAAATAGTGATTTTTATCAAGTATTAATCCTATAAATACAAAATCTATTTGGTATTGTGAAAAAGGGCTGTACTGATTTAATCAGGGCACAAAATGGTTTACGAAATGCCTTAAAGCCTAATCTAAGCCCAATCCACACCGTTTAGTGAGAGCATGGCTTTGATAATCTTTTATAAGCATGGGCCACTCCATAGATTTTCGTTGTCCTCCAAATTCATGGATTTGTTTTTAATTCCTTTTCGTATTTTAAAATTGAAATGAGGAAATAAAATATATGATGAGGATTCAAGCGAGGACTCAATACAGCAAGACATATTCACGTATCACAAGCTTCTAGCTATATGTTCTATGAAATATATGACATTTTATTTATGTTTTATAGTTGAAGATTTGATACGTGTACCCTATGCTTCATCGCAAGCATAAAGATTTGATACGTACGTGTACCCTATGCTTCATCGCAAGCAGCTAGATTTTTTTTTGTCCTGTATAAAAGAATATGCAGGTGCTGACATTATGTTTTTCAAAACGTATAAAAAATTTAATCTCGAAGCAAGAGGTTAATGCAGGCGTTTGATAAATGCTAAATAAAAAACATATATTTGCCTATAGATATTAGCAAAAATGCTTTGTCGCTAATCAAAGATTGAGTTAGAAAATTCAGAGGAGCATGCACATTAAGATTATTAATTTTGCGACACAAGGAGATCTTTAATTTCTGTTAATTATATAATAATAATTTTTTTTTTAAGAAAACTGATAATTTAAACTTAATTAAAAAATAATTTGAGGTATAATTCCTCCTTTCCTACAAAAAATAACATTTTATCTGCTGACACAATCATTGGTCATCTTTGAAGGTTGGAATATCAAGCTCTGACCCTTATGACCTGAGAAACTCTCTTTTCAACCTTTACCCACCCGAAAACATCTAAACACCACCATTAATACCTTAATAAACTTATTGATAACTTTAAATTAGACTTTAATCTCTCTAAAAATAAAAAGACCTAGCAAACTTTTCCTCCAGTACAAGGACTAAAATACTATAGCATGATCCCTTTTGTTACAATGAATTCATTGATATCAAGAATAATATTTTCTATCACTGGATTGCAGCTAAAAACCTTAAGAAATCAGGATAAGAATGTAAAAACAAAACATGAAGACTAAAACATTTCAAAACGCGATTCGTGTACAACTAGAAAAAAAAAAAGAAGGCTAAATAATTATTTTGAATCAATAAAATTGAATTTAATTATGCTAAATTGAGCATTGACACTACATTAGAACCTATTTTTAACATTACAGAACTCCACATTTAAATAAATAATAATAATAATAATAATAATTTATCAAGCCCAATTGAGAGGATAAAATTAAAAAAAAAAAAGAGATAAGTAACAAAACATTAAAGGATTAACAAAATGAAAAAGAAAAAAAATATGAGTTACTAATGCATGAATATATGTTTCATTTCTATTTTTTTTTTATATATTTCTTCAATATTGCATTGCTTTGTTATTCTTTTTTTTATATATATTTCTTCAATATTGCATTGCTTTGTGTGTCCATGATTCAAAAACTATTTTGTGATTCCTTCAACAAAAGTTTTATAAAATGAATTAGAAAAATAAAAATCAAATTTAATTAAAAAAATTTAATAGGCTACCTTGTTATTTTGGAGAAAGTTAGCATGGAAACTAATAAAACAAGAGAGAACAAAGAGAAAAAAAAAAGAAAAAAAAAACAAATTATCAAAACTACATCAAAGCTCATCCATCAACTCACACCACCATTCCTCATAAACTATAATATCTGTTATACATATCAATTATTTTTTTTATTTTAATTTTAATTTTTAATTTAATAAAAAAAAGTTGAATATTTTTTTAATTTCAAATTCGGTCTTCAAAGATTTAATTATTTCAAATCAATAAAATTATTTTTTAACTTATCAAACTAAACATTAACCAAACCTCGAATCTTTTCTCAACATTATGAGTACCCAACATGATATCAAACAAAACAAATCATCAAGTTCAATCTCAAGTAAGCATCATCAAATTTAAAAAATAACAAAAAAAATTAAGCAACAATAAAAAGGCTTAAAAAGGGATTGAACCTGATGTGGCAAAATTAAACAGCAATAAAGAGACTTAAAAAGGGATTGAACCTGATGTGGCATAAAAGACTCTTAGTATTTTCTTAAGTCTCAAATTTGCTCCTTGAACTTGAATTATTTTAAATCAATAAAGTTTTATTTTATTTTGTCAACTCTGTCATTAAACTAATCTCTAGAATTTGTTCTTGACATTATAATAATTAAACAGCAAGCAAACCGTAACAAATGATCAGTACCATAAAAACTAAATGTGAAATAATAAATTAAAAAATAAAGTCAAGAAATGAAACTAAGGGGAAAAAAAAGGGTGCATTACAATCCACATAATAAATCATGTTTTTTGCACAATAAAACGTCAAAACATTTCCCGGAATCAATTTCATCAAGTCTCTCTAAATTTTTGCAGCTAAATAAGTACTGACATACTCCTAAACATCGAGCTGGTTTTTTAAATTATGAAACATATGGCATTCATGAAACCTACCTCTCTCAACACATCAACAATATCGGTAAAAAGACACTGAGGGTTTTGGCTTGGTGATTGGAGGAGTTTATTTTTTTGTTGTTTTTGGGTTTGAGTTTTTGTGTATATATTTATTATTCCTGTAATATTTTATATGTTTATTGGGTTTGCAAAGTATTTAGTGGGCTATGAGACTAGTTATGATACACGCAAACTGACCCGGATATCTATATAAATAAAAAAATATCAGTAAAATAAAGGGAAAAATAAAATTACAGAAGAGAATATAATATATACCACATTTAAAATTTCCATTTGGTATATATATAAGATAGGAAACACTCTCAGGAGAATAAGCAAGTACAAAACATATAAATCATGAACCATAGGCAAATACTTACAAAAAAATAAATTCTACTTGGTATGGGATAACTCACGATCTGCTAAGAAGTTCTTGTAAATCTCATAAACCTGCAGCCTCTTGTCAGATTCTTCACTCGGATAAACAAATTTAACTTGCCTTCCTGCAGTACTCATGTTACCAGCTCTAAGCATCAGGTCAGCGTAAGCATTCTTGGCCTTGCTCAACAACATCTGAGGAGAAGCAATGTTCTTCAATATTCTCAACTTGGGAATTGTTTTGATCTTCCACACCCTACGTGGGATACCTCCAATTCTTATGACCTTCTTCTGCCAGGTTGTCATTGCGCCATCGAGTCACGAGCTGTGCTGTGGATTGTTGTCAGAAGAGCTTGATTTTATACAGGGGGAGGGTAACATTTTGTGTTTGTCATGAGGAATTGGAGGAATGACGAA
Source organism: Populus euphratica (assembly GCF_000495115.2). Classification (NCBI taxonomy): domain Eukaryota; kingdom Viridiplantae; phylum Streptophyta; class Magnoliopsida; order Malpighiales; family Salicaceae; genus Populus; species Populus euphratica. The sequence goes on along the minus strand of NW_011499902.1, from coordinate 934,369 downwards.
TAAGAGGAGAGAAATTGGGAAGTATAGATTGATTAAATCTATTAATTGGTTTAAGAAGGATAAGAATCCAATAAATAACTGGAAAGATCTTTGCCATCATTCCTTCTTTATAATTTTTATTACATCCCTTTTAAGTGGGCTAACTTCTATTTTTCTGTACTTATTATTTTTCAATAATTTTGAATCCTTTTGCTTCACTTTCTACTATTCACTAAAAAAAACTAAGCCCACTCAACTAAGGCTCAAAATAAGAGTGAAAATTGAAGCGCAAAATAGTATTTTCATGAGTTTCATGTGGTATAATTATCAAATTTATAGATTGATTTTTTATTTTAATTTATTTTTTAATTTTTTTTATATGTTTGATTCTATTTCTATTTTTTTAATTATTATTTTATTTAAAATTATTTTTAAAATTAAATTATCTTACGATTTCATCCTCTCTTGATTTTGTTTTCATATCAAATTTGATATTCATTATTTTGATTGTTTTTTTTTACTTTGACAAATATTTTAAATTGATATTTTTTTTCTTCTAATTCTATTATTCAATATTAAATTGTTAAGAAATTAAACTTTTTAATTGAGCTCAAGTTTAAGATTTCACAGGATATAAATTTAAAAGATTAACCTAGATTTAGGAGATTGAATTCCATTATTATTATTATTGTTATTGTTATTATTATTGTGCTTTTTATTACATTTTTCACTTATTTTGAAATTGAAAATGATCCGAGTTATTTCTCCTTTTAATCTTAGATTGTTGTATAATTAAGTTTTAAAGTTTTATTCAGTTTGCTTTAATTTGAAGGGCTTACCACTTTATCATAACTAGAGCACAAATTTTGCATATTAACCCGGGTGGACTCGGGTCAGGTTCTCCTGATCATTTTTGAATTATATTTGTTTCTTTAATTTCTTTTTTTTAATATTTTACTTATTAAAAAATAAATTTTGAATTTTTCTCATTGTACTTTGTATAGGGTTATCAAGTTATTATTTAATGGTTTCTTCATTATCATGTAAAATCCGTCAACATTTAATTTTTATTTTAATTTTATTATTCAATTTTTAATTATTTGAAAATTTATTTTTGTGCTTTTTTTATAGCTTTTTTTAATAGAATTATCTCAATTTTATATCCATGATTGCAGAGCTAGTAGATTAATGTGATTTGAATGTTTTGTTTACTTTTTAATATATATATATATATATATTATATTTATTTAACATACTAACTTGAATAAGCTCAGGTCAGAATTTTATGATCTTTTTATTATTATTTTTTTATTATTATTTATTATTATTGTATTTTATTTTATTTATGTTATAAAATTAGCCAAATATATTACCTTCAATTTAGTCAATAATTCAATACTTAAATTTTTCTTCTTCTTTAAAAATATCTATATTTTGTTAACAAATTTTTAATTACGTGTCACCTATCTAGTTTTTCTTGAAGAAGGATGAATACAGTATGTATATTCAATGTGGTTTGGAACATACGGTGAATATGGTCCACATGTGAAAAGAATCGAATCGAGAAGAAAAAAAAAGGCACAGTATCTAGTTTTTTTTATCGCTTGTACGTTGCATACTGTTTTAGTCAACAAAATGAGGTTAGACAACCGTCCATAATTAATGTCCCAGTACCCTCTCTTGATTTAGACTATTCCCAGCCACGCATTGAAATTAGGATCTTAAAAAAAAAAAAACATTATCACACCACATAAAAATCTAAAAGATCAACACCGTTTCAAAAAATTTAATGAAATAGTTTGACTATATTATGTTTTAGAAACGTGAGATTGTAAAACTGTGTTTTTTTTTTTTTCTTTTTTTTGTCAAATGATCGAACCATTGTCAATTATTTTATATAAAAATTATAATTTTATGATTTTTTAAAAAAATAAATTTTACAAAACAAAATTAACTTTTTTCAACTTATAAATTTAAAAATAAATTATAATTAAATATGATTTTATCATAATTAAATAAGATTTTATTTCAAGTAAATTATCTAGATAGTTTAGTAAATATATTTATTAACCAATAAGATAGGTTTAAGTTTGAGAGAAAATCTAGTTGTATTAGAATAAAATAATAATCTAAAAAAATTATAATTTTTTTTTTGATAATTAAATCACATTTATTTTTTTATAAAATATTTTAGAAGTTATTTTTTTATAATATAATATAAATCATCAAATCTTTACTTATAAAAAATCTTACTAATATTTTTTAGTTTTGATCATTTTAAAATTTTCTTTATTATTTTATAAACCAATCAACGGATTAGATAAAAAATAGTATGGTTTTACTATATCCTGCTTTTAAAATATAATATGATAAAACTATGTTATTTAACCAAAAGTTTTTGCTTCTGTGTCAATTCACAGGATTTTTTAACACAATTTATTCTAAAAATTAACTACCGACTCCATAATTTAATGGTACTTGGATTCTTTCTAGAATCTGAGTTGAATAAACAAGATATTTTCTTACAAACTTGCGTAAGACATGCATATCATAATTATGTCTAAGCGCCTCTGGTTGCGAGATATTTATGAATTGAAAATTTTCATAAATCCAAATAAATGAAGTCATTGAGGCCGTTTGTTTGAAGTTAAGAGGAAGTCAATATAGAAAAAATGCCATTGTTTATATATAGACAATTAAAAAAAATTCATGTTTTTACATTTATTAACAAAAACATTACAATATATTGAGAACTACAAATGTCATGTACACGTGCTGGTAAAGACTTATGGTATATTATCGTGGGTTTATAAAAGAAATAAAATATAAAATATATATAAAAAAATATAAAATTAAATTTTTAATCAGCTTAATATTAACAAAATAAAATCAACAATTGTTTTTGAAAAAGTCATAATAAAAAAAAGAAAGGAAAAAAAAACCATACAGAAAAATACTGTAGCAATCTATTATGTTTCGTGAAGAAATCTACAATTATAATTCTCAATCAGTTCAATATTATAAATAATAAAATTAATAAAAATAATTTTAAAAAATTATATAAGAGAACACTGTAGCAATCTACAATGTTTAAAAAAAACTGTGATACTAAATTCTTAATCAGCTCAATATTTTTTTAAACATGGTTTTTAAACTCGGTCTCAAGTTCAACCTTTAAGCAAGTCCCGAGTCACAAGTTAGGTAAGTTGGCTAGAATTATTTGGACAACTAAATTTTTTTTATTTTACAAATATACAAAAATAACATTATTTCTGTCAAAGTTTCACAAAACAAAAATTCAATAGGTTTTAAGATGAGTTTTGTTTTTAAATAAATGAATTTAACAAAGAAATGGAGTCCATATTCTTTTTATTATGATTTTTAAACCCGGTCTAGAGGCTGACCTCAAGTAACTCTTAAATTACAGGTTAAGTAAGTTGACCAAGGTTACTTGAATTGGATGATTTTTTTCTTATACAACAATGTCAAAATTATATATTTTTGATAAAGATTTAAAAGATAAAATCAACAAGTTTTGTAAAATTTAACAAAAAAATTTAGTCCTTATTGATTTGATCATTATTTTTTTCTTAGTTTCATCTATTAACATTTACTTTATTGAGAATTTTGCTTCATGATTTTCTTCAAGTTTTTCTTCTATAATGTGATGTTGGCCTTATAATCACGGTCATGAGTTTAAAAGATTATTTTCAATGAATTTCTATTTTTTTATTATATTTTTTAAAAATTTTATTTTTAAATATTTGGTTAGTTATGAATTAACCTTTATTATTTCTTTTGTTTTTTTAATTTTGTTATCTTAATTTTATATCTCGAGTTATTGATTTGATGGGTTGACTTAAATTTTTTATTTTTTTATTTTTTTATTTAATGGATGTTAATTTTTTATTAATTCAATTTGTGTGTTATTTTTTTTAAAAGTAGATGAGGATGTTAAACCTAATCGACTCAATAATTCAATTCTCTTTTTTTTTTTTTTAATTTCAAGTTTTGCATGGAGTTTTTTTTTTACTTAAAAAAAATAACCTTGTCCGTGAAGTAGCGCAACTCATCTACGTGCCATCTATCTATTGATAACAAAACTCTGTCTCTCCCAATCTAAGAAAATAGTTTCATAGTACAAGGTCATATTTGTGTTTCTTTCCAACGCGCGAGCTTTTCTGCATCTTGGATCTTAGCCTCCATAACCAATCCATCCACAACAAGCTGTGATACTCGGACAATTAGAAGATCCGGGCAGCACGAGTGGCGAGTATTCAGATCCTACGACCACTACCACCTTTGAGCGGCGGTCTTCGGTGGATAAGCATCTTCTTCTTGTTGTTGTTGTGTTACTGTCATAGGCATTGGAATTGAATTTAATTCCACTGTTCATGTTTTTTTAATATAATCACGATCTTGATTGCTTCATGAAAATATATTTGGTGGGGACAGAGAAATCAAACGAATAGGATAGAATCATGAAAGATATGTGAGCACTAAGAAGTGAAACGGACACGTGTACAATTCTCATGTTGTTTTAATGCTTAACGGACTATAATCATTATTTCAAATATAATAATAATATTATGTTTTTTGTTAATTTTATTCTCATTAATTGTTTTTAAAAATTTAGGTTATAAAGTATAACATTCAAATTATTGTTTGTAAAATGAGAAAATGATCAAACTACATCATCCTTAGAGTAATTTACTATTTTTGTAATTTTAACTATTTCATATTTCTTTAGCATATTCTTATATTTTATTTTTGTTGTTATTCTTAAAAAAAAATGAATGAGGAAAATAAAAGAGAAAAAAATAATAATTATGAAAACTTAAATTATTCGGTAAATTCCAAGACTCATTTAAACTCAACAAGTTAAGCAACTAGACACTTTTTAAAATATAATTTAATTTAAACTCAACAAGTTAATCAACTAGACACTTTTTAAAATATAATTTATATTATTTTTAATATAATTATTTAGTTATTAAAACTAACATTATATAAAGAATAATTTTAACTTAAAAATTTAAAATATTAGATAAAATATAAAATTATGATTTATATTATTTTTTTATAACATTACTAGAAAATTGAAAAAAAAACACAATTGCTGACAATTATGATGAAAAATTTTGTTACTAATTTCAGATGAAAACAATGATGAGATAAAAAAAATAAAAAAATTCATTAACAATTTTGTCAACATTTTTTACTTCTCAAATTGTCAACAAAATTGTCATTGAAACTTCCATCCATGATTTTAAAATGAATTAAAACCCAACAATTCTTTCTTCTCTCCATTTCTTCTTCTTCTTCTTCTTCTTTAATTTAATTCAAACCTTAACTCCAATTTCTTTATATTTCTGACAATCCCCTCTTTAAAATACAATTACCCAACCTGCCAGCCTAACACAACCTCCCCCTTTTGATTTTATTAATTTCTCGTCAATCTTCACCCCATGAAGCAAGAAAACCTGACCATTTGCATTGTAACACCAACTTATATTTAAAGTTAATTTATTCAAAACTTGTTTGTTTAATTTGTAGTTGCATATATATTTAAGTGTTTTATTTTGTTTTATAATGATATTTTTGTTGTATTAATGTATCATTTGTATTCTAGAACTTGTTTGAGATTTGTGAAATTTAGTATAATTTTTTAACTTAGGTGTATCATTAATAATTGAAGAAACCAACAATTTTTTTTTTCAATTTTATGGTTAAACTAAAAATTTGGATTGTTTGCATTTCATGAATTATGTGAGGATTCTGTGTATAGAAGTTCAAAATAATTCAGAGGACATGTTATTTTTTTACTTGATTATTAGACAAATGGGTGCAAAGTTGCTTTTAGATTATTTCTAACGAGTTTTATGCTTGGTCAACACAATAGGCGATGATTCACTTGTTCTAAAAGTATCACGCCTCCCAAACAAACTCACGGCGATCCCAAACTCACCACTCTCATCATGACCAATCTACACGTACCAATCAATTCGACAAAGAAGCTGAATCTCTCCCATGATCAAGTTATCAATCACTTTGTGTCTTCTTTTCTGTTATTTGTTTGTAACTAATTATTTGAGATATTGCTCATATAAAAATTGGTCAATGAAAGCACAAAGTGGTTTGTATTGGTTCCAAAAAAAAAAAAAAGGGTAACAGAATGAATGAAATATGGGAGAGATTATTTTTCAAGACACCACTCAATTCTTCTTTTTCAGTTACCTTGACTATATATAAGTATTTCTATTAATTATATGCATAAGTAGCCAACGTATAATTAAATGTCGAAATTTACAATATTCAATTATTATTTTTTATCAACCTTGAGAAAATATGGACATACAAAATATTAAACGAATTAGAGGTAGGTTTCCACTTGAATATTACTCTACATTGTAGATAATTCTCTAGTCGCAAGCAGATTCTTATAAATCTCATAGATCAATCGTTTCTCAAAAGCTTCACTCGGGTAAATAGCTTTAACTTGCCTGCCTCTCGGAACCCTTTTGTTTCCAAAAACATGCGTTCCATCGGCATTACCAGCAACGCTAAGGATCATGTTAATATAAGCGTTCTTGAGCTTCCTCAACATCTTAGTTGGAGAAGCAATATTCTTTAAGATTCGTAACTTGGGCACTGCCTTTATCTTCCATGTCCTTCGTGGGCTGCCTCCAAATCTTGCTACGTTCGTATTCTTTCGGGCTGTGATCGCACCGTCGAGTCGCTGGTATCGCTTTCTTCTCCAGTATCTCTTCCAGGAACCATTAAAGAAGCGAGGAGCTAGTTCCATGTTTAGTGCTTGAGAGAAAGAGAAGGGAGTTGTGGATTTTCTTCTTCTTTCTTGATAGGAGGAGGAGGGAGTCGTGAGTTTGTGCTGTGGAATGGTGAGAAAAGAGTATAATTTATACAAGGAGGGGAGGGTTGAAATCTCCGGTGGCGTGTGAACTGAACATTGAAGATTCGTCATAGCACATGAAACATCTTGAGGAAGGTCAAAAAAAGGCTGTAGAGATCACCATCAATTTGAATTTATGACAATTATGTGGTCCAATATTAAAGGTCGTTTGTTTTGACTTTTGTTGAAGGGCAAGAATCAACAATACATATCCTGTCGAACTTGTGGCTTTACTAATATTTTTCTCTTGAATTGTTTACGGATAAAAAGTTATTTTGTATATGTGATGTTTATACGTATAGGAAAAATTAGTTAAATATTATATACATGGTGAAGAAACGTATGCATAATTTGGTAAAATATGCTTCCAAGTAAAAATAAATAAATCTCTTCCAGTGACTTTTATTTTTTACTCAAATTAAGTCGCGATTCGTTACTGTTTCTTTATTATAATGTTGTATAGGCGCGATGCTCTAGTATTTTCCAATTAATTATGAGCTCATATATAAGTTTTCTCTGGAAAAATCAGTAATGAAATTAGTTATAAAATCTAAATAACCTTGGTAGGTTGACCTAAGATTTATCTAACCCAAGAAAATTTAATTGAGATTTATTTTTTAAAAAATTAAATTAACATGGGTTAATTTTCTTGATATATAATCCGGATCTTGCCGCAGAACAGTCTGTATTGAATTCTAAAACTGTGTGACCAAAGCATGTGGGAGCCGTGATGTTGCAAGGAAAACGTGATAGTTGATAGCTTCGATGAAAGGGTGGAGGAGTCCATGATATATGGCAGCGAAAACAGTAGGAAATGGTTATACTAATAACTATTTTGACAATGCCACAAAAATTAGTCTTAATTGGCAATCAAGTTATGAATAGTCAGCTCCTAGAAGAGAAGCTGTGGATGATGCTTGCTTGCTTGGTTGCTTGTTTGTTTTTAAAGTCAAACTTTACATGTCTTTATTTTTTTTAAAAAAAAATCCATAGTTATGTATAAAAAAATATATAAAATAAGAAACCGAGAATATTTGTCAATGCGGTTAAAATATTATTTATTTAAAATTTAATTATTTTTTTATAAAATTATTTTTTAGTATTTTTGAAATGTTTTGATATATTAAAATAAAAATTACATTTATATAATAATAATAAAATATTATTTTAATACATTTTAGAATAAAAACTATTTTAAAACTTAATCTTTACCAAACTATCAAATAAACACTTCACATTCTTAAAACAAAATTATTTATTCCCTCATTTTCCTTTAATTATTTTGAATTAATTTCAAGTGTATTAATTCTTCTACAATGATGGAACTATAACAATGAAAATTTTAAAAAAAGTTTATAATTATTTTTTTATTGAAAAAAATTTATTTTTATTTTATCAAAATTAACTTTCATCAAGCAATAGGCCAAGCCCATATTTTAAAGATTCTTGTGTGTTTTATAATCGAATATTCTGAAATTAGAGACTATATATGACAAATCTAAATTTATAATCCAGCAATGTTAAAAACACACTATTTATATCCAAATTAATAACTTATTTCTATATATATATATTTTTAAAAAAAATAGAATATTCCACCACGTCAACCACAAAATTAATAAATTATTTCTATATATTTTTTTTTTTTAAAAATAGAATATTCCACCACGTCAACCAATTAAAAATGTTTTGGGCTAGTAAACTAAGTAAAAATTCTAAAATTTTACTCCCTTTAATCTAAGGGTTTTTCATCTAAAAACAGGGCACTCTCCCCATTTTTTTTATCTATTTATTTTGTATCTATCATTCTATTTCTATATTTACAAAAAATATATAGAGTGATGGCTTTTTACCGTAGCACTAGTTATAGATTAGTTTCTTTATTCAATCCTTTTCCTTTTTCTTGTTGCAGGATATCTCATTTGTATATATTTTTTCTTTATTTCTCATGCTTACAGTGAGTTATAGACCAGGTTTGAAAAAGTCAAATATTTAATGATTCTATCATACATTATTGGGGTGCGAAATCTTTTAGATAGGTATTCTATATCTCAACTAAATTCTTTTTAGTTAAAGAATTTATTTTTAGTTATTTTGAAACAATTAGAAGATTTGTCAGAAGAAATATAGGTTCTATTTCTAGTGATAACATATTATAGGGTGGTGATCCCGCTCATAAGGTCAAATCATAAATTGCTAAAAAAATTACCATTTTGATCTTTAGTAGAAAATATAAAAGCCTTCATGCTGGTGCAATTTGATATTTTCTAATAGCTTAGTAGTCATTAAAGAATTATTGAAGGACAAATACATCTTTTTAAATTTTTTAAATAATAAAATAACTTATTTATCTTCAAAATAAAAAAAATAAATAAAATTGTTTAGTAATGACTTAGAAAATAGATTAAAAAAAAAGACACATGTTTAAGGGTATTTTAATCCTTTTGTATAGTTTGTCTTTTTGTAAATTTCATATTAGTATTTTGATTTTTTAATTTTAAATAAATTATTTTACATTGGATAAGTAATTTTACTAGCATGTGATAGGTGTGCGTAATGTTTGAACAATGATTGCAACATTTCCTAATAGTTAAACCTACCCTTCTGCTATGGTATTGAAAGCGCCACCATGCCTCTACTGGTATGGTGCCTAACAGTAGTTAATGAGTGGTTCGTTGTCAATAGTAATTTTTTTTTCTTGAAAGATATATATTTGTTCTCTTTATTTTTTAGTATTTCAATTTCAATTTGTTTTCTTTTGATTTTTATTCTTGACCTTTAAGTTTTGTTTGATTTCAATGCAATCCTTTAATTATAATTTATCATTTTTTTTCTAATTCGGTTCTTATTTTTTTTATTTCTAATTTTTATTCTTAGTTTTTTTATTAAATTTTTATTAGTTTTTAATTTCATCCTTCAATCAAAACTTATAGTGTGTTATTTTTTGCAATTTGACTTTTATTTTTTTGATTTTTTTATTAAATTTATTTTTCTTTTCAATTTAACTCTCCAATTGAATTTTTTTTGTTACCCTCTAATTTTTTTATCTCAATTTTAACCTCATTCTTTTAATTATATATATATATATATATATATATATATTATATCCTTTTGTGTAGTTGATTTTTTTCTGTTTCATCCTACGACTTTTGATTTGCTGGGATTGGGCTTCTCAGTTTTTATTTATTTATAATACTTATGATCTAATAACTCGAGTCACAATTTTAAATAGTCAATGTGGTTCAACATATTTGTTTTGGCTCATTTTTTCTTCATTGTTCTACATTATTTTTTTTTAAAATAGTTTTTTAGTTATTTATATATTTTTTTCTATTAGTTTTTTAGTCTTGTAATCTAGGTTACAAATTTTACAAGTCTTTCTTGAATAATTTTTTTTTTAAATTGTTTTGTATGCATTTAAGTTTTGAAAATATTATTCTATTCATATATAATCTTTTATTTCATATAGAAGAACTTTATTTTTTAAAAAAAATATTTACTTTTAGATAATATTTCTAATATTTTAGGCCTTGCATAATTTTTTTCTTTTTTTATTCAATCAATAAATTTCTATTTCAATTATCTTTCATCAATTTTAATAATATAATTCAATAAATATAACTAGGTAAATATATCATTTTACGGGATCAAATATTTTAATCTAAATCTATCTTTTATTTTTTATAGTTTTACTTTTAGTTATTGTTAATAATTTTTTTTTATATAAATTGATATTGATGTACTTAATTAGATATCTGTTTTGAATTTTTAATTTAAATTTTGATTTTTTTATAAAAAAATATTGAAATAGTTGGCATATTTAATCTTTTTTGACAAAAAAAACAACCCACAGCAAAAGTCAAATAGTATAATATATGTGTACAAGCACTACCTCACAACCTAGTACAATAAGTGACAAAAATCTTATCCTTTTCTCACTTCATACAATGAAACCAAAGTCCAAAACCCACACGGACACTAAAAACTCCAACTCCCTTTGGAAATGGAACACAAATGGCAGAAAGAAGAGGAATGGAAATCAATTCTCAGTACCTGAATTCCTACAGGACAGCTACAAGAAATTAGAGGAAACAATTATGAGTCCTGGATGTGATGTTGGAATTGGAGCAGGCTTCGGCTCGGTAGGTGGAGTCGGGTATGGTGGCTGGCCATGGAACCATACGAAGCTAGTTTATGGGGTTGGTGCGGGTTGTGGTGTTGGGTTTCGGGTTTGGATATGGTAATGGTCTTGGACATGGTTTTCGTTTGGATTCTTTTGAGTCTTACTTCTCGGAGGTCGGATTCTAATCAGAAATGAGATGGTGATTTTTGGGGTTTGTGTTTATTTTTGTTGTTGTTTCGTTGTTGATTACCCGTTTACATTTTGTAGTATTATTTTGGTTTTGAACCCAAAAAAAAAAAAAACTCAATTTTTGTTTAGATCTGCATTCATTTTTCTTTCAAATTCATTGACTTGAGCTACAAATTGAAAATGATTTGCAACAAAAGAGTTACTAATTCAAAGGGCCTCTCATCATCCTCTGCAATTCGCTAGAATGACGATCTGACGTGATTGCATGATACCTCAACTATGTAAAATAGGAAATTGTCAAGAGAAGACAAGTAAACCTCTGAGGTCATGGAACTGAAGCAATTGACAAATGCTTTAGCGAACTCATGTAGCCTGTCTTTTTGATAATCCTGCAAGAACTTCTTTCAATCTGTGGGCAAAATAGCCTGGATCTTGAAAGCCATAGCCCGTTTCTTGCAAACTACACCTTTGAATAACATGCTTCAAGTTTGAGAATCGATTCTCAGGTGCAGAAACATTAGAGCATCAAGATTCGAGAACGAAAAGGGTTTCCAGATGTCTGCATTACTCGAAACTTTTACCGCTTTACAGAAGCAAGTGCAAAGCATGAAACTGCTCATAGTAAGCACAAGGTCCCCAAAATACATACCGGACATCTGATAATAAACACTAATATAATCACATAAGCAAACAGAGTGTCAATCCATAATAATGGCCAGCTTTGATTACTGGAAATTGTAAGGAATTATGATCACCTATGAGCAGAAAACAAAATGAAATGTTGCATGCTCACTTGAGAATACAATGGATTGGTTCCTGTGTCATGGGAACTGGTTATGCAGTAGACATGCAATATGCTCTCAAACACCAACCAAATTGTCATAGCAGTCTACAAGCCTTTTCCACTCCAGCATTAGAAGCTTCAAAGCAGGCTTTGAAGTTCTTAGCATCATATCTTACCATTTCCATGATCACAGTTTGAGGTTATCTTTAAATCCAAAACCAGGGTCAATGCAGCCACCAGCAGCTAAATAAAGCCAGCTAAAAAACAGCAAAAAGCCCAACTCAAGAAATCAAACAGAAACCAATATTTCTTCTTCAAAAGGTGAAGCTTGAACCAAGAAACAAATAAACAGAGACAACATAAAGTTTTTTCTTCCACATATTAAAAGTAAAAGCGCAAATCAAATTCCTCTCTAAGAAGATGATTGGTCACTCTTGTCCTTCTTAGAATGGATTGCCCCAACAAGGGCCTCGATCTCTTCCTTGATTCGTCCAAACACACCTGGTCCTTTAACTTCATCAATCGGAGTATCCTCATCAATATCATCACTTCTTCCGTGCGTCTCTCGATGATGGTGTGGAGATTTTCCACTATGAGTCATTGCTTCTAACTCTTCCATCACATTTGGTTCTGCTTTTACATCCTTTTCTGCTGCATCAAAACCACCAAAAAATGAAAATTTTTACATCAAAATTCTGTTTCAAGCAAAGCCCATCAAGAAAATCTACAAAATTAATCTTTATTGTGAAATAAAATACCTGATGATGAAGGATTTTTTGGGGCTGCTTTTGGTTCTGCCATTGATATTTCTCTGGATAAAAATTTGTGCCTCGGTATCGAAGTCTAATCTGGATTTTGGTTACTGGAGAATTTCATCAGTGCCTTTCATGGCTCATTATGAAGACGTGGACGGTTCAGATGCTACCCTTCACAATCGGCTTGTGCAAGTCACGTGATCGTAATTAGCAGAACCTGAGGACTCTACAAAATTATTTTTCCTTTTCTTTTTGAATTTCTTAGCCCACTCTCACTTGTTAGACATTCAGGAACTGACCGGTGTCAGTTGTTGTTGATGTGTTTGTTTTTGCTATGAAAGTTGAGTTTTGTGTATGAAATTCATAAAAAAAAATAAAAGTTAGAAATTTTTTTTTCTGTAATTGAGATTTGTATATGATTAAATTGTATATAATCTCATCTACACCACAATTACAACTATATCCATAACAACAATTATAAATATAAATATATTTTTATAATTCATTTGGGATGCAATTAAAATCATTTTCTTAAATTTTAATTTTTTATTAAAAATTATTTTTTTATAATTTTAGATCGTTTTGATATATTAATTTTAAAAATAATTTTTTAAAAATAAAAAAAATATTATTTTTATATATTTTTAAGTAAAAAATATTTTGAATTGTAATTATTACCATAATCTCAAATAATCCTATAAATCATTTGTTGGCTTTGAGTTTCCAATGATCTAGATTATAGTTGTTTTTAATTTATTTAGTAACTTTATTTATCAAACTTGATAGACCAATCGCCATCCATTTGAAACTATATCATTTCAATTTTGTATTAATTTTTTTTACTCTAAAACAACTTAGTTTTTTTGTTTTTTTTAACATGAAAGTAAGTCTTGTTGTGATAGAACTGGGTTGATTCATCTGATAAATTTGCAACTCGTATCTTGCATGAGTCATGTCTCATACCAGGTGTGATAACAATGGATGCTACAGAAGCAAAGATGAAAAGGTATATATTACTCGTAATTTTGACCAATTTACATTTAGCATGTGCTATGCTTTTGTTTAATTTAAGGAACGGATGAGTTCGTTAATGAAAGACAAAGCAGGAGGGCAGTCCTGCTACAACTGCAAGCCCCAGAAAGCAAACAACAGAACACTACAGGAAACGAGAAATATGAACACATTGTTTTCAGCAACTTTGGCTGGTAATTATGTATCTATCAATAATTACCTCCTCCCTGATTCCACATCTTCAACAGTCGTAGTCAAGTCACGTGCAAGATTTAGCCCTAAGAATCCATTTTTATCCTCTCCCTGGTTCTCAACATGCGAATCCATTGGCCATGCATTGAGTGGATTTACAGTAGCATCTGCTTGTGTACTGGCACGTGACTCAAGTTCCTGAAAGTAAGCATAAGGTCCCCAACCTGCATGCAGAAGATTGGATGAGCATGACACCGCAGAGAAGAAAACAGAATGCCAATTCATTAAGTCAGCCAGCTTTGATGACCGACACTTGTAAAGAATTAAGATCATCACTGATCAGGATGCAACTAGAAATGTTGCGTGCTCACTTAGAATACGCAAAGTTCCATGTCGATAACAATATAACTTGGGAATTAGCTATGCGGTGGATATGACAGCATGCTTTCGAACAGCAACCAGATTGGCGTAGCTGGTATATGGTTTTTTGGATCCAGCATTAGATGCTTCGCAGAGCGTTCTTGCTATCATAAATGCAGGCTGTACAGCAGCTGCTATTTTCTGGTTTTAGATCCATATACTCAAATAGGTACATCAAATGAATTTCTTTAGTTGTAACCTAGGTGCCTAATCAAAATCATATTCCTGAACAAGGAGAATATACTTCAAAGAAAGGATTCTTTAGCGAAGTACATCAACAATGCTCCAAGCAACATCCTTCCTGGACTCTAATCCTTATAAAATTTGCCAACAAATATACCTTGAGGATGATATGGTGGGGGGAAGAATTGCAAATAGCAAAATGTAGCGTCCACAAGTCCTGCAAAAGGCGCCTCTGCAATAGTTAGCCAAGGTAATCATCCAATAGACAACGAGGAAGTTTCATCTAAATGAGTAAATCAACAATGAAAAGGCACACACCTAAGAGACCTCCTGCAAAGACATCCTGCCAATGATGCCAGTAGTCATCCACTCGGGAAATGGCAACAAGACATGCAGCTAGTATTGGTAAGAAGACAATGCATAATTTTGCAACATGGCCCTTACAGTCAAATGCTTTTAGTTTTCCAGATAAGTAGAGTGATAGGAAACCCAGACCAGCGAAGGACCCTGGAAATGCAAATCATTATTCCTCTAAGCTAAAACGACTACCAAAAGTATCAAGCCAACTTAGCTTTGGTATTAAGTGTTCAATTTCTGCAGCTTATCTTAGCAAAATGCCCATGTTTCAATGCAGAAATTAAAATATTTCTTCATGAATAAGTGTAAAGTAACTTTGTGTTTACTGATTTCTTAATTGTTTTGTGAAGCAATTATCTGTAATGGTTAACTTACAGGAAGTGTGCCCGCTGGGAAAACTCTTATGCCCTTCCTTTATGATACTTTTCTCACCATGACATATCACATTTCCCAAGTGATCATAAACCTGTAGATCAATAAGGTTTCAGGAATTAAATTCTGTAACCATGAACGTGATGAAATGTGGAAAGGAGGTGAACCTAAATCAACCCTCACAGTAGAAAGTATCAAATAACTGCAGGTCCATAGAAGCATACATCCTTTCCATCAGGAAAACAACGCCAAAAGAAATCAGGTCGAGGCCGACCAACTGCATTTTTTATTGAATCTGTAACGACAGCTGTCACTAGAATGGAGAATAAGAGACCTGCTATGGTGAACACACATAATGCATTATGAGACCTCTTCCAGCAGATTGGATAAAAGAAATCTTTAACAAATAAACAGTAAGGAGAGGACAGGGTATGATCACCAAGTATGGCGTGATGAAGATCATAGACGTCTCTCCTATGATAGTAGATGACAAGGAATATCACCACAGGAAAAAGAACAGCATACATCTAATCATCAGAAAAGAGAAAGGGTCCCATCAATGTTGTTGTTACTCACTTGGTTCACTTGCAGTGTATGTTTTTATTTAGCAAAAGATGCCAGGATACTTACGGGGACAGCCCAAGCAGGCACTGTATTATCTAACAAAGGATATCTAAGATCTGTCATCATATCCTTCCCAACATATCGGTAAAATGGAGGCGTAAGATAGAGGATGACCTCTATCATGACAAGAAGCACAAGCATAAGCCAATCATGCATGTGTGTCTTTGCAACTGTAGCTCCATGGGATCTCACAGTATGTGTACCAGAACCAAGTCGGACCTCCCTCATCTGGACCTCCTTCATCTTGCACTGCTTGAAACCATTTAGCGTTATCTAATATCAGACTCTGAGCTCCAAATAAAAGGACATTAGGAAAGTAACATAAGGTTTGTTCGGTGAAATATGACCACAGGTATTAGAGTAAAAATTATCAGGAAGTTATTAATATTATGCCTTTATTTTACTGTTTATGAATTTCATGAAAGGTATAAGCACCTTTCTCAATGCATCTGCAACTCAAGCTACATAAATCACCATCCATACGAACAGTAAAGACTAAAGCAAGAAACCCAAGTTATGCATGCAGCAAGATTACTTGTCAAAGATTCACATCATAAATACACTTGCAGCAGAATTATCTGTTCTAGATCATGAATTTTGAGAGGACTCTCTTCATCACTAAACAAAAAATAGCACTACATAGGCATGCTATAATGATGCTTAAATATGCACAGCAAAATTGAATTGATATAATGGTTCTCTATAAGCATGAAAGTTCTAATGATTATAAAAAAGAGAAACTCAAGTCCAACAGCTTTTTCAAAACTAAAAAGAATCAGAAAAATAAAACCACTAGCATTCCCAACACAAACTCAAAACTTCACATTATTAGAGAGACCTTCATACCTAAATGAAGATCTAGAAGTAACAACTATACCTCTTCACTCGTGTTCTCTAATAGTGGGTGGTCAATTGGTGAAAATGACTGACTAGTATTTGCATTAATCTCCAGCCTGTTGACTGTCGCATCCTAGATAATCCCAACAAACCAATAATCAGGGTAAAAAAATGAAGATCCCAGTGATCATACAATTCAATAAGTTTAATAAATTGGCCTGATCTGGATTCACTTATGAGCAGATTGTGAGTTTATACCAAGTGTTTGGAAGCAAGCAAAGCATTCTACCCTAACTGCATACTCTACCCAGCTTTATACCAGGATAAAACATCATATATAATAATTATTGAACTTTTAATCAGAACCCAAAACTGTAGACACAGTACACAATAATAATAATAATAATAATAATAATAATAATAAACTATTAATCACAGCATCAAACCAAGAAATGTCAAGGCTGATATCCATCCAATACTTGGATGATCAGCATTCCATTAACTCACCAACCTTAGTTCCCTAAGAAGTGGCACTTTCTTACTTGTTTCCAGAAAATGCTACTCAGAAATGCCATCACGATAATGTTATTCATTAAAGCATTGTCCAAAACACTAGTAGATAAAAATATAGTGGATTAACTTATTGACAGTAAACAATGAACTTTAAGATCTTTTTATTAACAACTTGGAGGACAACCAACGGGGCTTTTCATGAAGGATTCCATCATCTCAAACTGCACCATAGGAGTAAGATTTGCAACACGAGTTCAGAATCTCAAGATAAGTTTTAGGACCTTCTTTATCAGTAGTCCTCTATGTTCAGATGCCATACAACTTGGGAGTCTAGTAATAGAATGCATCACCAGCTAGGTCATGGAATACAAGTAACTGGAAGTTCATGGGAAAAACCATATCATACTTTGTCATTGTTAGAATTAAATTAACTATTAAAGTAGTACCATCAACTAATATATGCATAGTCCTGCGCAGATAGCTTATTGGTATCTTGGTATAGATAATCAAACTTCCCATAAATTACAAGCAGTTGCTAACACAACCGTGCTTCCCGTTTCCCAAAACTAAATATAGCTCACAATGTACTGGATACGGTAAAACCTTTAGCTGGCATGTAGCTTATCTGCTCTTTTTAATGGCCATTATATGTGGCAGCTCGATTTCCTTCATTAACAACTTCTGTGCACCGGGTATACTCTCTTTTGTCAAGAAGTATAACAGCTGCACCCAGATTTTTCATTCTAGACTTTACACCTATCATCCCTTATCTGAAATGCACGCTGTTTTATCACCATAAGAGGTGGCTCATGGTATGCACACAACCGCTACACTTATCCTTCCTTATCCTCTCATTGAGCTATTAACTTAACACAATTATCTGTCACCGGCATCTTAAAACCAGATTTAGGACTGCCACCTCTCAAAACTGAAGTGATTAACCAAAGACATGGTTATTCATTCAGAAGCATCTCTGAGAAACTAGAGATTGGATCTAAACTGCAATGCACAAAATCCCCATGATACAGAAAATTCATTGAACTGTTTCCTAAGGGCTTCCAACTTACTTCTATGCAGATGTCCACTATTGCAAAATAAAGATATAGGGTACGAGTTCTGAAAACCTCTAGCAAAATCTAATATTTCAACGAAGATGTGGAAGCATCTCTGAGTAATTGGAGATAGCAGATTAACCCAATGCACCAATTTAAAGAGCTACTTCTCATATCAATGGGCTCCAGCTCCTCATTTGTCACTTTGACTACTCTACTAAAGCCTAGACAGTAAATCTACAGTATAACCATATGTGGTAAAATTAACTGAATGCTATATGTACATCACACAACCCTTTATCCTTTTCATTTTACTTCACCAAACAAGGCAAGGGTCAAAACGAAGATTCAACTTATGATGTATTAAACCTAATTGAGACTTACAAAGCATTGTAATCAAGAGAGCATGTTACAAGTTCATGATCTAGTATTCCTCAAAGAATGGCTGTTTCTAATCAAACAAAATAAAGACCAAGACCCACACGGCATAAAATAAATGCCCAAGTATGAAGCTGTAAAGGACCATCGGCAACTCATCAGAAAATACATAATATTTTGAGGAAGGATTCAACTAAGGCCTTCCCTTAGTCCCTATTCAGACAATTAACAGCAAGCATACTGAAACCTCTTCAATTAATAGCAGTGAATAGCAAGTAGCTTGAGTTTTTCAATGTTTTCATCATTTCAGTGGTTTTATTACATTAAATTTTAATTTGCTTTTGCTTGCAGATTTCAAGTTTCAACTCAGATAGAGCAAACATAAGTAGAGACTTCCTCATTCCCCTCAAAACTCCAAAACCCTCAAACTCAAATTGCTGCATCAACAATGATGTGATCTCTCACCACACAAGTCCAAATTAACCCACTCCTAGTTTCACAGAACTGCAATATAAATGTCTCTTACATATATTTTTCTGTTAGTAGAGAAACCCAAAAGAAGTCAAATTTATTGACCCATCAGTCACATTCTGCTACACCAAGTACAAAGCCAGCAACATCAAAAACAACAAAGCAAACCCACATAAGATAATCCAATTTAACAGCTAAAGACTAAGAACAAAACAGAAAGAAACAACCTTTTTAGAAAAGAAACACTAACCTGAAAGATGCTTTTAAAATTCTTAAAGCAAGAAAGAGATCCATAATCCCACAAAGGCATTGTACTCATCCACCGAACAAAACAACACAATACTGCAAAGACAAACTAAAATATAATGTTCCAGAAAGTGTCAGCATGGTATAGGAAGCTTCAATGAGTCAACAAGGTTCATATGCAACACACAAACAATGTCTTATCCACTTTAAAAGATAATAAAGATGAAGCTTCTTTTTTATTGGTTTAATACAAAAAAGTGTGAGTCCCAAAATCTACTGCAGCTTCATGGCTGAATCAAACTGGTTTTTAAAGGCACTTCAGTTATAATTCCTTTTAATTTTTACATGGTTATATTTTAATCTTAGCTGTACATTTTTTTTTGAAGGATATTGTTAAAATTAAAGTTTTTAAACCTGACATCTCATTGACTTGATCTTAAACCCGAGTCATATATTTTATTCGGGTCACATAGGTCAATCATAATTTCTTTTATAAATCAAAACATTGTTGTTTTGGTTTTAAAAAATAGCTAATGAGTTATATTCATGTTTTATTGAGTCAATTAAATTAATTTATCGAATTATTTAGGTTTGTTATTTTTTTTATTTTTTAAAAATCTAATCCAGTTTTAGTTTTGATTCAACCAAATCCTAGATTTACCTGTAAAACAAAGTTAAATTTTAAAATTATGGTAGAAACTTACAAAGCTAAATCTTTAATAAAAAAAAAACCCTAAATTACAACCCGACAAACACGATGAGAAAAAACCACTTATTTCCAATATAATTATCAACAACAATATAAATAAAAAAATAAACAAAAAAATATATTCAAACTAGCAAAAAGATTTAGATGGAGAGCAAAAAACTCTATAAGGATAGTTAGAAAAATAGTTAAGTTGAGAAGGCTTTGCATTATTTTTACATAGATTACTTATTATAGGTGGATTCATTTTGAAGATTTAAAACAGAGATGATCATTTTGCGGTTGAATTTGGTGTTTTACTTATTATAAACTATCAAATTAAAAAAAAAATCAAAACCAATCTAAACCGACCAGTTCGGTTCGGTTTTTTATGTCCAAAACTGAAAAAATTATGTTCTTTTTTTAGCTTTTTTTGGCTTTGTAATGGGCTTTATGATGGGTTTTTAATGGATTTCTGATATTGTTTAATTTTCTTTTATGATTTCAAAGTATATTTAATTTTTTTTCCACTGAATATTTATTTGTATTAAATTGTTATTGTCAATTTTGTGTTTAATAAGTTTTTTGGCCACTAAATATTTATTTATATTAAATTATTTGTGTCAATCTTGTGCTCAATATATTTTTTACCTTCTTAATATTTTTCTTTTGTTATGTTTGAGTGAGTAGAACTCATATCTCCTGCTTCAGAAAAATTTAAATAGCACACACTAATAAGTTAAAATCCAAATTACAAAGTATTGCCTTCAAAGATCTTAAAGAAAAAACAACAAATAACATTATTATAAAATACTTCAAGCCAAAAAAAATAATCTTCATTTGCATATAATCTCAATAAAAAAACACATTAAGAACATTGCACTTTGATTCCTGAAATTCGAAATTTATAATTATAACATGATAAATTAAATTAAAATATATAAAAATAAAAAAATAGTATTTTTACCATATGTTTTCAATAAATGCATTAATTTGTGAACTAATTATCATCCGTTGCTAGATGTAACTTTTCATCAAATTCTACAAAATAAAAAAGTAAGCATGTTAGAATAAAAATGCATTAATTAATAAATTATAAAATAAAAGGTATAAGTTTATAAGAAAAATTATCTGATTCAAGGTTTTCATAGGTTTCAAAATCATTCATCAAGGTTTTATTATTAGTTGGAATTGGTTCATGATGCAACCAATTTTAACAACAAATAAGTGCTTGAATTGTTACTAGAGATAAAGAACTTTGAAATTGATCGAGTATATGACTGTCTGTGCTAAAGGCTGATTCGAAAGCTACTGTGGATATAGGAATAGCTAGAACATGTTGTGCAACTTTTGAAATTATCTTATATTTTGAAGTATTAATCTTCCACCAACCCAAAATATCTAATTTATCATCATTAGAATCCTCACAACCATCAACCAAATACCACTCAACCTCAATTTTATTTTCCATACTATCTTCCTTATGTAAGTGCCTTTTGAATCAAGATAAAGTGTTATCATCCACCACTTCATCGACTTTCAAATAAAACTCATAGAAGCTTACCAAATTATCTTTTACCTTCTTTGTTAGCAATTGTGCTTTGTCATAATCATACAACTCACCAAAATAAAATTTCATATATTTCAACTTGAGACGTGGATCTAAAACATTAGCCATATACAATAAAAGAATTTTATTTGCTTCACAACCCCAATACTTCTCAAACTTGAATATTATGTTCATCATCATTTCGCTTAAAATATTATCTCTACTTTTACATAATTGCAACAAGTTTGTATACATGTATATCAATTCATTAAAGAAAGAATTTGATGTGATATGCAATGAACCAGAAAATCTCAATGTAATCATGTAAAAGATTTTTAAAAACTTTAGCATAGTTCTATCTTTTTCTCAATCCTCTAAACTTGGTGGCCCTATGTTTTTTTATTCCCCTTTAAATTAACCTCTAAAAAGTAACTCATATACGTAGGTTCACTTTCAACTAACCTCACAAACATATTTTCAAACTTTTTAGCAGCTTCTAACATAAGATAAGTTGAATTCCATCGAGTTGCAACATCTAAACACAATGATTTCTTACACTTTATATGTAACTTTTCTGCACACTTCTTAAATGCAAGTTGCCTAAAAGGTGAAAGTCTCACAAACCTAATTGCATTTTGAATCTTAACAACCAAAACATTAATCTCTTTCAAGTCATCACAAACAATGAGGTTTACAATGTGTACACAACATCTAACATACAAATGCTCATTTGACAATATATTAGGTGGTCAATCTTTCATCACATTCTTTAAATATGAAATAGTAACACTATTAGAGCTTGCATTGCCTATTATCACAATTAAAAGTTTATCAATCCCCCATTCTAATAAATAATTCTCAATAACTTGACCAATTATCTCAACCATATGATTGAAAACTTGATAAAAATTAAAAAAAAAATTACGCAAATTCCACTCATTATCAATCCAATGAGTCGTTAAGGACATATAGTTAATATTTTGAATTGATGTTCATGTATATGTTGTTAAGTATAATTGTTGACCCTTAAGAGCTCTCTTTAATCTTTTCTTCTCTTCAACATAAAGTTTCAAATAATCTCTCATAACAATGAAACGAGAAGGAATGTCAAATCTAGGTTGCACGATCTTAGAAAATAATATAAATCCCTTACCCTCCACAAAATTAAAAGGCAACTCATCAATTACAACTATTTTTACTAGTGTTTGTCTATATTCATTATAATAATAACCTATTGCCTTACGAGTTCCCACACTTTGATCTCCTAATGCACCTTTTGCTTTATTAGGTTCTAATACCAAATTTTTTAGCTTCTTATCAACCACAAAAAGAAATTTTTTTGCATACCTTTAAATTACTCCATATATTACTTGTCCCATTAATAATAGTATGATATGTATAATCCTTTCCATAGTAATTACATTCAGCTCTAGAGGTTGTAAGATAACCATTAAGTTTTGTAAAATAATCTCAAATTTATGACTTTTTTTTATCATCAACTCACCATTAAGTTTTGTAAAATAATCTTAAATTTATGACTTTTTTTTATCATCAACATTTATTTTCCTTGATGTAAGGACTTGAAGTTGTTAACTTTTATTATCCATGGCGGATCCTGTAGTAGTTGATGTTGGGTTAGTGTTTGAAGTCGGGGCATTGATTGATGTTGAGGTAATGCCAGTGGATGAACCATTTTGATTTTAAAGGTTTTTCATCTGTAATTACCAAATGAAAACATGTTAATATTTATGCATGTTGAAATATATAGTATTTAGCTTTTAAGAAAGGTCTATAGGCTAGATAAAGCGACGAAAAACACAACATTTACCAAATGAAGAACTCAAAAAATAATTAATTGTAATGTTATGATATAACAGCCTACAACTATGGGTAAAAGAACCCAAAAAATAGCAAAACATCAATAACAAACATTCAAGAAAGAAAATAACAAACTCAAAAACCAAATTGAAAAGTTTGAATTTAAGACTGCACAAACCAGAAAAAGTAATAGACAGTCAACTGGACTTAAAGGTTAAAGCACATAAATAACAATGAATCTCGATAACCTCACTTGGAAAAATAGGATAACAAGAAAATAATGAAGAAGCAATAGAAAATTGTAAAAGAAATAGGATAACAAGAAATAATGCCCTACAAATAAAGATAAGATGACATCATTAACAAGAAGCAAAGAGAATAAGATTTACAGTCAAGGTTGTATTTATTATATGAAGAAATTAATCCTATAACAAGCATGTTTTACCCTGATACAGAAATGACTAGCTTTTAGCCCCATGTTAGCCTACAATACCGATCACTATTTTTAACCATTTATTGTTAAACTTTGTTAAATGATTTTCATAACAAGCCAAACTAGACTATATTTATGCCTTAAAAATAACAAAAAGCATAACGAAACAGACTTAACCAGAGCATGAAAGAAAAGATTTAAACAACAACCCAATGTATGAAATAAAGGCAGGTTTGATTGTAGAAAAAGAACATGAATATTAAGTAATGAGGATTGTTAATGTTAATCTATCATTGAATAGAAGGATTGCATGTTCAAAGGAATATGGAAAAATTTGACTCTTGTCAATGTTAAGTAATCAACTATTTATTAAAGATTAGGAGAACGAACAGTCATTAAAGTAACAAATAATAATCTGCCTCAATGTATGAAAGAAACAGGGAAAAGTGAAAGAAGGGGATATGGTATTTAAAACTGTATTTTAATCAGTCAACAATTGTGGCAAAACAATAGGGTAAAAGTTGATCCTCTGATCCATAGTGGCAACTGTTTCAACAAATAAATAAGGCTGAAATATAGATCCAAATCAATAACTTCTCAACAAGATATATAAGCCATATAGTTATATGAAATTCAAGGTAACATCCAATAAGTTGGTAGGTGTTAGGATGCAAAAAAAGCTATGAACCACAACATATCTAGTAAAGTAGATTTGTAACCCAACTTTTACTTTTGGAAAATTTTCCACTTTTAAACTCACTTGCTAAATATCTCAATGTTGTTCTTCATATGCCCACATGCAATTAATATAAAACAATTTAATTACATATTATCATGTTACTTGTACACAAAACAAGGCAGTAGTTAATTGTTCCCTTGACAATTAGTTATAGAAGTTATTTAGTAGATGACCTCTGTTATAAACCATTTTTGGGTTATTCTCCGATTCATATTTTTTCTCTTTTCAAAAAAATAAAATACAAAAAAATAAAAAAAAAATATTATAAAAAAAAGTATGATAGTGAAAAAAGGATGTCAAAGTGCCTAGAAAATGACTAAAAATTGATTGAGAAAGTTCAAAAATATAAAAATTGAAGTTTGACAGTACATTATTGACTGATGAGAGCCTTGTTGATAAAGAAAATTCAATTTAAGGAAGAAAAGTCTAAAATCAGACATTTATGGATTCAAATAAATTTTAATAAAAGAAAAGTGTAAAATCAGATATTTATGGATTCAAATAAATTTTAATAAAGTTTAATTGAATTTATGGAAGGTTTAATTGCAAGAAAAATTGATTTTGCAAGTTAATTTGGTCACATCGGGGGCTTAATTATATAAATATTGAAGTTTGATGACCAATTAGGGACTTAATTAAAGAAATTTGAAACCAAGAACCAAAATAGAAAATGCGTGTATATAGAGTGGTTGCAATTGGACCAAACTGAAAAAGGTGCGTAACTAAAGGGGCTGCAATTGCACCAAATCAGGGGCCAAATTGAAGAAATTAGAAATTTATTGCTCAATTAAGAGTCAAATTGCATAAATTCAAGACCAAGGACCAAAGTAAAAAAGGCGGACAACTTCAGGGCCGTTGTTGGATTTTTGGTAGGGATGTAATTGCATTGTTTTTTAATCAAAATTGAAATTGAGGACTTGATTGAACATATTGTAAATTGAGAACCAATGTGAACTTTAACACATTTTTCCGTCTTTTTCTTTTAAATTAAACGACGTGTTTTGACTAAAACAACATCGTTTCATGCACTATTTACATAAAAAATGCACTGTTTACATAAAAGAAAAAAGAGGGCCTGAAAGGTGCCGTTTTGAAGACATTATATTTCTTTTTCTTCCCTTAGAAGCGTGAAGTAGGGGAAGAAGAAGATTTTTTTTTCCTCTGTCACCATCATCAATCCTTCCAAAAAGACACCAACTCCTTCCAAAAAGATGCCGACCACTTTTCATGTGTTGGAGGGGTAGTTGAGGAGCGGCAACACAATGGTCGCCTCGTCCATATGTCTCTCCTGTTTTTGCCTATATAAAAAAAGGAGCACAAAAGAAGAGAAGAAGAACAAAAAAAGATGGAAGGGTGAGAATAGAAAACAAAAGAAAGGGAGAAGACAGAAGAATAAAGAAGAAGAGAAGAAGAGAAAGAAAACAGGGGAGACGAGGAAGAAGAAGACGCCACCCCCTGCCACCCTTAGTTCCCCAGCAGCATCGTCGGCCATCGCAAATCACTAGTAGCACCACCGCTCTAGGTAACTATGCCTCCTTCTTCCTTGTTGGGCTGGATCCGGCCTAGTCCAAAAAGGGTAGGCCACGTTCGACCTAGTTCAGTTTTTTTTAAATCAAAAACATTTGTTTTAGAATTTTATAATTTTCCACGTAGTTTTTATGCCATTTTGAGTAATATTAGGCAATATTTTTATATCGTAAAAATACAAATCTAGTATTAAAATACTTGGTTTTCGTCAAAAACTTTCAAAAAATACAAAATAATTTGAAAAAAAAAAATTGTGCATATAACCAAGTGTCTCAAAGCTAAAAACTTATATTGTGTTTTTCATACAAAAAAAATAATATTTTAGCATGCATTTTGGCTTGAATAATCAATTTATTAAAGTCAAGAAAACATTGGCTAAAAATGAAAAAATAACAAAAAAAATATTTTTTTTTGTTTCAGTATCAGGGATTATGAATTTAGATGAAAAACATATTTCCAATATTAAAAAGGTATTTTTTTTTGTTGCTGACATCGAACAATTAGGGTTTTTTTACCCGATAAGAAATATGAAGAGTGTGTTTACCATAACATCCATTTACAAGAAGAACTGGAGTTTCTAAAGACAAGTGTGACTCACCTCTAGCTTACTTGAGCAAATACTGGGAAATAACTCTAGTGAAGTTTCTTCCAATCGACCTATCATCATTGTTTAAACTCTAATAACGACTCATCTTGAAGGAATTAGAGGCAAACATGGTCAAAAGCCTTAAACACAATCTAGCATTTCTGTATAGCTTTAATGGGAAGGCTGACCAAAGGGGAATTCCACCATAGTTATATAGTGGAGCCTGTTCTTGTATTGTAAAAAAAAAAAACACTATCTCTGGTTGATCATGCCTTCAAAGCTTCTTGAATTTTATTTTAACCTGTTTTAGTCTTGTCAACAATTTAGCTCATAATGTCACAAGACTTTCTCTGTCAGATAAGCTTATAAGATCATGTGCTTTCATGTGTTCATATCACACTTCTTTTTGTTGTTATTATATGTAAATAACATTGTGAGCATTAGTTTTGCTCACAAAGCTACAACACGAAGAATCCTTTGATGTTTTTCTTTCTTCTAAAACCATACATAACCTTATATGTTTTTAAGGGTTTTTTTGGGACCTACAAAGTGAGTACAAAAACAAACATCATGTTGATATTTGTCCAAAACAAATACATTCTGGAAATTTAAATAGTTTCTTAAACAGGTAAACACATACCTAGAAAACTTGAAAGCAAAAAGACAAAACAAAAAAAATTAAAAAAACCTTATGAGGTAACTCAAAAGCTGAGTTTTATTTGAATGAATAAATCACTTTGCATACACGCATGAAAACAAGACTTACTGATTCTCAATGCATTAAATTGGAGATGAGGAAATACCATCTTTGATAATCCTTTCACAAGACTGAAATCTATCCTTTTACAGTCCCCTATTGAGCCTAATACACTTTTTTTGAAAATAACCTTGACTAGGATCACATCCTACACTAGAGGGTAAATAAAAGAGGTTTTAAAGATATTGATAAAAAAGGAATTGAGGAAAGACCATCAATAGGAAATTTTAGTCTTTCAATATCATCCAATCAAAGTTGTGAAGATGGATGTTGGAATTGATCATGTACTTTGATTGAAAAATCCAAAGGTTTCAAAAGATTTGAGCTTCATATAAAAACAACTAAAATGATTATGCTCAAACAAAAACAAAGAAAACAAAGAGAAAAAGCCTAAACTCGATACTAGGGGGCATGACAAACCATTTTAGAACTCAAAAGAAAAAGGTTAGGAAATAAGAACAAGTGATCCTTAGTTTTAAATTCTCTTAAACACCTTTTGAGCCTATAAAATAGCCTTTTTTTCATAACCAATAGCCAAAGTCTACATTACATACCTGATCAAGCCCTTTCTAATCAAAGGCAAACAATCTGGATCAGTAAGTAGTACTTTCTCGTGCAGGTCTAATCATTATTCATGCAAATAACATAAATGCTTTTGAACCTATTTGGTTCTTAATAACCCTTAAATTAAAATTTCAACTTTTTCGTGACCAACTAGATGTCACTTCATCTTTAACCCAAAAGCTTCAAAATGCTTTCATCACTTTAAGAACCTGTCAATAGGAATTGCTTGAATTTTTTAGAACAAGTTTTTTTTAACCAATGTTAACATGATTTTTGCGGTTAGAATAACTTGAAAGTTCCAAAAACTTTTGTATGGAAACATTTTCTTGTACAAAAAATCCAAATTGACTTTCACATAGCCTCATCCCCAAAGAAAACCGAAGTGAACACTTGGGGGGCATGATCAAGTTAGGGGGCAAACACTTGGCAGGGAATATGATGGCATCAAACCCTTCCTAGAGGTCAAGATCATAAAATGTGACTCGAGTAAGCAAGAGTAAAAAGGCCTTCGAAGTTTACTATTAACATTTTACTTTTAAGAAAATAAAGACACCGTGAAGAAATGGAGACCTATATTTCTTAGGTAAGTATACATGCATATCACTCATAATGCATTTGCTTTTAACATTAACATATTAGTGTTTCACCTCATCTTTTAGGTAGTGTGTTTTCTAACCCTAACTTCTTTTTTTAGTGCGCCTTTGAGCCCTCACTTCCTTTCAAGTGCGCATTTGAGCCCTTATCCCTTTTAAAATTCATTTTCCACTTAGGTAGCTCACCCATTATAACAAGACCACTTTGAGTATGTTTGGGTAGGTTACCTATGAAAATAGACTAGGGTAAGCGTGAGTGTGTGGGTTGGTCGCCCCTGAAAATAAATCATTTTGCATATGTATAGGCAAGTTGCCTATAAAAATAGACCAGGGTACGTGTGAGTGCATGGGCAGGTCGCTTGTGAAAACATACCGTCTTTCTTTAAAAAACAAAGGGTTTGGACATATATACCGAATATTGGTTCTAGTTAGAGGGGATTGGCGAAATGAATCTCAGTCTATCTTAACCACACATAGGATTTTGGTTCTGGTTGGAGGGGATTGGGGAAAGGAATCTCAGTCTATCCTAACCACACACCGAATGTTGGTTTTGGTTAGAGGGGATTGCCGAAAGGAATCTCAATCTATCCTAACCATATGCAGGATTTTGGTTTTAATTAGAGGGAATTGACGAAATGAATCTCAGTCTATCCTAACCACACATAGTGTTTTAGTTCTGGTTAAAGGGGATTGGTGAAAGGAATCTTAGTTTAGCCCAACCACAAACAGGATTTTAGTTTTGGTTAGAGGGGATTGGCGAAAGGAATCTCAGTCTATCCTAATCACACACATTATTTTGGTTCTGGTTAAAGGGGATTGGAGAAAAGAATCTCAATCTATCCTAACCATACACAAGACTTTGGGTCAGATTGAAGTTTCAAGTCAACTAAATTTTGAGAAGACTAGTTTGGTTTCTCTTTACAATACTTACTACGCAAAATCTATGCTTTGTAAGCATTGTAAATATAGGGGCAACTGTCATAACCCATTTTTGGGTTATTCCCTAATTCATATTTTTTCTCTTTTCAAAAAAATAAAATATAAAAAAATCAAAACAATATTATCAAAAAAACATGACAGTGAAAAAAGGATGCCAAAGCGCCTAGAAAATAATTAAAAATTGGTTGAGAAAGTTAAAAAATTAAAAATTAAAATTTAATAGTATATTATTGACCAATGAGAGCCCTATTGATAAAGAAAATTCAATTTGAGGAAGAAAAGTCTAAAATCAAACATTTATGGACTCAAATAAATTTTTTGGAAAGTTTAATTGAATTTAAAGGTTTGATTGCAAAAACAAAATTGATTTTCGAGTTAATTTAAGTTTTAATTGGAAGAAATTAAAGTTATGGGGTCAAATTATAATTTTTGCAAGTTAATTTGGTCATATCAAGGGCTTAATTGTATAAATATTGAAGTTTGATGGCTAATTAGGGACTTAATTGAAGAAAACCAAAACCAAGGATCAAAATGGAAAAGACACGTAAATAGAGGGGCTGCAATTAAACCAAATCAAGGGCCAAATTGAAAAATATTAGAAGTTTATTACTCAATTAATGGTCAAATTGCATAAATTCAAGATCAAGGACTAAAGTGAAAAAGGCGGCCAACTTCAGGGACGCTGTTGGATTTTTTGTAGAGATGCAATTACATTGTTTTTTAATCAAAATTGCAATTAAGGGCTCGATTAAACAAATTACAAATTGTGGACCAATGTGAACTTTGACACATTTTGCCACCGTTTTCTTTTAAATGAAACGATGTATTTTGACCAAAACGATATCATTTCATGCACTGTTTACATAAAAAAGGCCTGAAATGGTGTCGTTTTGAAGGCTCCTTTTAAATGAAACGATGTATTTTGAAGGCCTGAAATGGTGTCGTTTTGAAGGCACTGTACGTCTTCTTCTTCCTCTAGAAGCGCGAAGCAGGGGAAGAAGAAGATTTTTTTTTCTTCCTCTGTCACCACCATCAATCTTTCCAAAAAGACGTCGACTCCTTCCAAAAAGATATCAACCACTTTTCACGTGTTAGAGGGGCAATAGCATAATTTGGTAACTACGCCTTCCTCTTCCCTATTTATTCCCTCATCTATATTTGCATGTAGAACGTGAAATCATGTTCTGCAGCAAATGCAGTAAAGGTTGGTTACTGTGCCCATTTGGGTCTGGGTTGGGACATCAGCCCAGCCTATAGTAGATGTGCCGAATTCGGCCTAGTCCAGAAAGGATGGGTCAGGTTCGGCCCAATTCATTTTAGGAAAAAAATCCAAAAATATTTGTTTCAAAATTTTACAATTTTCACATAGTTTTTATGTTATTTTGAGTAATATCGGACAATATTTTTATATTGTAAAAATATAAATTTAGTATTAAAATATCCGATTTTCATCAAAAACTTCTAAAAAATAAAAAATAAATTGAAAAAATAAAAAAATATTTTATGCATACGGCTAAGTGTTTCAAAGCTAAAAAATCATATTGTGTTTTTTGTATAACAAAAACATTTTTTTAGCATACACTTTGGCTTTAATAATCAATTTATTAAAGTCAAGAGAACATTGGCTAAAATTGCAAAAAAAAATAATAATTTTGTTTTAGTATCAGGGATTATGAATTTATATGTAAAACGTTTTTTCGATATTAAAAAGGTATTTTTTCATTGCCGACATGGAACAATTAGATTTTTTTTACCCGATAAGATAAAGATCTCCTTACAAAGGAGGACTTTTTTATAGATAAATTGATAAATTTTAGACACCATAACCAGACCTTAGATTTTATCAGACAATACAATACAGCTTACCTTAAGGAGGGCGTAGTTGGGGTGCTAATACCTTTTCTTTACGCAACCAGTCTCCGTACCCCATCTTTGAGACCAGTTAGGGTTCTTGGTATCCAGAACACTAGGTGACGACTTTCATTCCATATTTTATTGATTAAAGACAAGAATTCCTTATTTCTCCATATTTTGCCAGAATAAACTATACATCTGTCTATTACATACAATTTTCAAGGGTGGACGATCACCGCGATGCCTCATACATGTGACAGTCTTAGTAGTAAACAAGGTAGAAAATCAGCCATCATATATGAATTTAAAAGCCAATTGAGGCAAGGTTAGGCAAGAAAGAAACTTAGCAGCAACTTAGCAACAACTTAGCAAAATCAATTCAATTCTATAGTACTTGATGATTTAACAAAATTTAAAATCTCTACTGTTAAAATCAAAGAAAATTAGGTGTTGGCTTTTGAAGAAAAATCACATCGAACTGAAGAAGAAATCATGTTGTCAAAGAAGAAATCACTCTCTACTGCTAGAGCACATGATGATTTAACAAAATTTAGAAACATTGAGAAATCAAAAACATATATCAAAGAAAAAAAATAACAAAGAAAAATCTTATTGTAAAGAACTGAAGAAGGGTGTTTAGATGGATTACTACTAAGGCTTGGCCATTTGGGGGTGTTGTTAGGATGCTAAATCTGAAGATATCTAGCACTAGAAGGTTTCCCTGCTAGATCTGGTTCACATCTTCATTCACTACCATAGAAGGTTTTTCTAAATATGGGTGATGAGTCTGTCTGATGAAGATCTTATAATTAGGTGTGGAGTGAGGAGTGTGAATTGAGGACTGAGGAAAAGGAGAAAGACATTGTTTGTGTCTCTAAACTTTTAGAGGGAAGGGGCGACTGTGCTAAATTAGTCTACTAAGGTTAATGGGTTACTAGTTATTGTCAACTGTGCTAAATTAGTCTACTAAGTGATTAGTACTTAAAAGTGCATTTTATTAGAAGGTTTTTTTTAATTTCTATACTGAACCGGTTTGGTTCGGGTTACTTGGTTTAAGCATTAAAAAAGCAGGAATTGAACCAGATATTTTTCTAAATATTATAATCCATTTTTTTTCATGGTTTGGTTTTTATGGTTATGTTTTTTTGTTTTCTCAATTAAATTGATTTTTGATTATTTTGTTCACCCATAATTTAAACAGTGGAAAATGAATAAAGGAAGAAGTTATCATTACAAACAAAACACATTGTGTGACCTATTCTAGTATACGCGTCATTTTAATAAATATAATTCTTGTTTCTAAGCAGGTAATAGAATTTACTCTTACCTTCTATATTGTCTACATGTAAGGTTGTTGCAATAAAATGAAGTAATCAAGAAAGAGAAATATTATTTTGTCTTTTTTCTATCCTTATTCCTTTCATCTAGTTCATCGACCTTCTCTCATTCTGTTAATCATCTTCTCTAAATTCTTAGTCCTGCTCTAAGTGGTATCAGAGCTACGTATCTTTAGACCATAACAATGACTCTTGACACTAAGTCCCAAGATCTAAAGAAATTAGAAAACATAATGGAAAATTCCAATAGGGAGCAAGCTCAATAGAATGATAAGATGACAAGAATGTTAGAATAACAAGGGCAACATCAATCAGCTAATAACACCTGATTACTAAGGCTAGAAGAGCTGATCTCGGGCATTTCCCATCAGCAGTCACCTTGTTACAAAGACTGTAATTATGTATAGGAAACACTAGTAATAGTTATGAGCAACTACACACCAATCAGGAAGGCCTAGCCATGAATAGTGATTGGCACCATGGTGGACATTAAAAGTTCCATAAGCCAATGCGTGATTTCCTATCTTTTGAAAAGGAAGACATTTATAAATGGTTGTATAAATGCAGCCAATACTTTAAGATAAAAGAAATCCAGGAATTCAAAAAACTCAAGTTAGCATCCTATTATTTCGTTAGCATGGTATTATATTGGCATCAAAACTTCATGCGTAGCAATGGTGGTAGACTAGTGACATGGGACAAATATCTTGAAGTAATCTATGGAAGGTTTGACAGCCAAAAAAACCCCTTAGAGGAGCTTAAGGATCTAAAACATGAAGACGACTTGGAAACTTACATCAAGGACTTTGATATACTAGAATTGTGCAGAGATAGATGAAAGGTATACTTTGGTTTTCTTTTTTATGTGGGCTTGAGACAGATAAACAATATGGTTAAGATGTGTCAACTAAAATCCTTTAAATAAGCCTATAACCTATCTTGTTTGCAAAAAAAATACTAACCTCTACAAGACATCCCAGAAACACACTACCAAACAACTAATCATATCCTTTAATAGCAACAACCATCAGAGAACACTCCAATAGCAGACCCATCACAAACCTTATAACTCTCAAAACCTCTCCCTACCGACCTCTCAGCTTCCAAGGTTACTACCCACTCCTCAAACTTGGTTCCTTATGAATTTTAATACGAGACACACCAAAACACTTAAGAGCATAGAAATGGAAGAGAGAATGACTACGGCTTATGTTTTTGGTGTGATGACAAATTCATTTCGGGACACAAGTGCAGGAAAAAAAAACTTTACTCTATTTACATAGTGGAAGATGAGGGGGAGGATGAAGAAATTAAGTTAGAAGCTATCAACAAGAAGGATAATCTTGAAATCAATAATCCTCTCATCTCTATAAATGCCTTGGAAAAGGTTCTTGGTTGCTATACCCTTAAGGTGACAGGCTGGGTGGATAAGCTACCCATTTTTGTCATGATTGACTCTAGTAGCACTCACAACATCATGAATAAATGGGTGGCTAATAAGTTATAGTGTGTGCTAACTCTCATTAAACCCGTAACAGTTAAAGCTGCCAATAGAGGAAAAATGTTATGGACTTCAATCTGCAAGGATTTTAAATGGAAAATGTAAGGAATATATTGTGTGGCTGATGTGTTTGTAATGGATCTAGATGCTTACAATATGGTTTTAGATGTTCAGTGGTTAGCCACCTTGGAGGACATTGCCTGCAACTATAAGAGTATATGGATGAGTTTTGACTGGTAAGGACAAAAAGTAACGCTAAGGAGAGAAGAGCCTATGAAGTTGCAATCAATTCAATTTGGACAAATAAGAGGATTATTGGATAGTAGGGGATGTATAATGGGAATTAGCCTCTATAGCTTGACAATGAATCCTCAAACTATTATTGTGGCAAATGCATTATTCATGGGAAAAAATTTTAAAGAGGAAGAGAAGGAAGCTCTCCAAAATCTACTTCATCTTTACCAAGATATGTTCACAGCCCTGGCTGGTTTACCCCCTACTAGACTTAAAGACCATATTATTCCATTAAAGGAAGGGGCTCAACTTGTTAACCTTAGAACATACATGTACTCTAATCTATAGGACATAGTGGAAAAAATAATCTCTAAAATGGTGGATTCCAGCACAAGCCAAAGCCCATTTGCATCACCAGTAGTACTAGTAAAGAAAAAAGACTTCTTTTAGAGGTTGTGTTGATTATAGGAGTCTCAACAAATTAACAATCAAGAATAAATTCCCTATACCCTTTTATTGATGAGCTGCTAGAAGAGTTAACAAGGGCAACTATATTCTTAAAAATTGATTTATAATCTGGCTATCATCAAATTAGGATGAGCTCTAAGAATATCCATAAGACAACATTTAGAACACATAATAGACACCACGAATTTCTTGTGATGTTGTTTGGTCTTACTAATGCTCCTACCCCTTTCAAAGCTTAATGAATGAGGTGTTTAGATCTCATTTGAGGAGGTTTGTTTTAGTGTTTTTTTAACGATATTTTGATTTACAATAAATCCTACAAGGAGCACCTAAAACATCTATATGTTGTTTTAACCCTATTTAGGACAAACAAACTGGTGCTAAAGGAAAACAAATGTGTCTTCGGTGATGACAAGGTAGAGTACCTGAGCTAAGAAGTTATAGGAAGTTTGTAAAGGGCTATGATAGCATATGTAAACCCTTGACCAAACTTCTAAAAAAAGATACAGTTGGTTGGGACTAAGAAGTCACCTTGGCTTTTAAATCTTTTAAGGAGGCAATTGTTAACCCTTTAGTCCTATCCCTACCTGACTTGAGCAAACCTGTTATCATTGAGACTGACGCATTAGGGTTGGGCATTGGGGTAATATTAATGTAGGAGGAACACCTTATTACCTACATCAATAAAATTTTAATGTCTAGGTAGCAAGTGTTATCCACCTACGAGAGAGAGATGTTGGAAATCTTATAAGCAGTAACCAAGTGAAGACAATATTTATAAGGTAGGCCCTTCAAGATTAGAATTGACCGTATTAGTCTTAAATACATGTTGGATCAGAAAATATCATCTCTCTCCTAACATTTATGGATGATTAAACTACTTGGTTTTGATTACGAAATTAAGTTTCATAAGAGAAAAGAGAATGTAATAGTTAATGCTCTTTCTAAAGTCACTAGTAGTAGACTCAATGCTCTAGCCTTGTCTATAACTTCCACTAACTTAGTATTAGAAACCTTGTCTATAACTTCCACTAACTTAGTATTAGAAATCAAGAGGTCTTGGGAGGTGGATAGTAAGGTGAAATCAATCATTCAAGATTTAACTAAGAACCCCACTACACATCTTCACTACAAATGGAGTGATGGTTACCAATTTAGAAAGGGAAAATTAGTGGTGGGGAACAACCTAGCACTCCAAAATCAACTCATAACTACTTATAATGATACATATTTGGGTAGACACTCTGGTTCTACAGTCACCACAGCAAGGGCTGCTAGTATATTCTATTGGAAGAAACAACAAAAACAAGTCAAATAGTATATAAAGGAATGCCCAACTTGTCAAAGATACAAATCAGAGAATGTAGCCAGCCCAGGATTACTATAACCATTGCCTATCCCAACAAAACCCTTCACATACATCAGCATGGACTTCATAACTAGCCTACCTAAATCTGAAGAAAAAGAAGTTATATTCGTAGTAATGGATAGATTCAGCAAGTATGCATACTTCATGGCACTTTTACACCCCTATATTACTATCTTAGTAGCCTAGACTTTTATGGATTCAATTTACAAACTACATGGTTTGCCAACTACCATAATTAGCGATAAGGACTTTATTTTTCTAAGTAAATTTTGGAAGGAGCTATTCAATCCACAAGGGGTTAACCTTTACCACTCCACCGCGTATCATCTTTAATTAGATGGGTAGATCGAGATCATCAATAAATGCCTAGAAAACTAATAATAATAATAATAATAATAATAAAGAAAAAGAAGGAGAAGAAGAAGAAGAAGATGAGAACTTTGAGATGGAATATTAATGTAACGATTAAACAATGATAATAACAAATGTCAAGGTTAGAGGTTCCACTAATGGTATATCAAACAAGTATAGTATAAACTCTTATTATTGAATTGGAAACCACACACAAAGGAGGTTCCAATCAGATTATATATTGTTAACATGATTACATTAGTCATCTTATTCAATTAATGCTAATACTTGTAAATCTCGTCAAGCATTCATGATTATAACTTATGTTAACAATAAATCAAGTTCCTTTCATAGCTCAGGTGTCGGTTATACCATACATTATGGGCTATGAAAGTGCCAAGCATTTGTTGTACCAAGTGTTATACAACATAAATCAAGATTAGTTATTTAACAAGCAAAGTATTAAAGAGTGAACAAGATAACAAATATAAAACATGTTAGTATCAAACATTAAAGTCCATATTAAGTTTACATTATACTTATTCTTACACCATTAGTGTAACCTTTTCACCTTGACATAATTAACTTAGCTAGACATAATGAAAGAAAGCAAAATAGATAAACAAAATAAGAACATAAAAGTTAACTAAGTAAAGGAAAGGAAATGAAAGGCATAAACTTAATATTAATGAAAACAAAGCATAAAAAATACAAAGAGAGAAAGGAAGAGCATGATCTTGATCTGGAAATCAAGATGCCTAAATGCATGGCAAATGCCTCCTTTTATAGGCCAAAAATGGGAACTATTGATTTGATGACTAATTGATAAGTGGGTGGCCAACTTTTGACTTGGTGACAATCTTTATCTTCTCTTGTCTGCCCAAAACGTCATTGATAACGTCAAAATTGGAGCCAGTTGCAAACATGAAAGTTGTAGGCAATTGTCTCAGCTTTCTTGTGTAAAAACTTCAGCTCATTTGGACTTCTAGAACTCCAGATATGGCCAAAATACCGAACAGTGCTCGGGCTGGAAGACAGATTCGGGCTTCTTTGTTGTTGCTACAATTTGGACTTGATAATGGCCTTTTTAGATCTTGGGCTCCATATGAAAGTTGTAGGCCTATGTCTTACCTTTCCATCCATATAAATTTGACCTAAATCTGAGATATATAGCTCCAGATATGACCCATTTACCGAACAGTGTTCCGGTTTGGATTGCACCGACATCTCTTTTCTAAGTTTGGCCATCTCTTTATCCTTGCAATTTAAGTTCTTCAAGTCATCAATCAATCCTTTCATTTATGTGATAGGCCTGCATTAAAAATAGATATTTACCATAAATTATAGGTATCTTATATTATTAGATACATTATTGTAAAACATATTTTAGTTAAGGAGTTATTGATACTTCAAGTGCAAAATGATGATATAAAACCATGATAAAAATGCACTTTTAAGTACTAATCATTTCCCCCCATACACATTCCCTATTTTCCTAAGGATTCACTAATAGAGATAAGTTGATCATTATCTCAACAAAAAGGAGTAGATGCTATAAACCACTCCACCGCGTATCATCTTTAATTAGATGGGTAGATCGAGATCATCAATAAATGCCTAGAAAACTACTTGAGGTGCATGATAGGAGGCATCCCTTCACAATGGTGTAAATGGCTGGATTTGAGCAAATGATGGTACAATACTAACTTTCACACCACAACTAAATCTACTCTCTATAAAATTCTATATGGTTTCCCCCATACACATTCCCCATTTTCCAAGGATTCACTAATATAGATAAGTTGATCATTATCTCAACAAAAAGGAGCAAATGCTACAAACAATCCTGCAAAACTTAATCAAGTCACAAAACAAAATGAGGCAGTTAGCTAATAAAAAAAGAAGTGATAGAGTTCTAAAACCAAGTGATTCGGTTTACTTAAAACTACAACCCTACAGGTAGAAATTGGTGCATCACAACCACTACCACAAGTTAGCAGCTAAGTATTATAGCCTTTGTACAGTAATCGAGAGAATTGGGGAAGTTGCATACAAGCGAAGTCTTCCTCCCTCTTTAATAATCCACCCTATTTTCCATGTGTCTCAACTGAAAAGGTGTGTGAGAAATAAGATGGTATATAAAAGCTTACCTAATTGTTATAGGGACTGTGCTACACCCCCAAACAATTCTAATTCCTAAATCCTATGATAGTCAAGAGAGCTCAACAAGTTATAATGCAAGTTTTAGTGTACTAGCTAGGGCTATCTCTTAGTAATGTGACATGGGAATTAATGGATAAAGTAAAACTCAAATTTCCAACTCTTAACCTTGAGGATAAGGTGATTTTGAAAGGGAGAGATTTGTTACAAATGGATTCAGTTTAAAGATTTATTGTGCGTTTGGAAATGCGGATCAATTTATGTTTCTAAAAAAATTAATTTTTTTTGTTAAAGATTAATTTTTTATATATATTTTAAATTGTTTTGATATGCTGGTTTTAAAAATAATTTTTAAAAATAAAAATTATTATTTTAATATATTTTAATATAAAAAATATTTTAAAAAATAACTATAATGAATTACCACACAAACCTTAAACCAAAAAAATTCAACAAGGAAAGAAGTTAGTGCTAGAAGCAAAACACACCATTTGACGTACCCTGTACGCGCACTTTTTTAGTAATTGTAATTCTTGTGTCTAAGAAGGCACTAGACTTTACTCCCGCCTTCTACAGTGCCCATATATAAGGGCCGTTGCAAGAATGAAGTAATGAAAAGAGAGATATTATTCTGTCCTTTTAAGCAAGTCCTTTTTCTCTCCTTATTCCTTTCGACTGGTTCACCGACCTTCTCTCATTCTGTTAGTCGTCTTCTCTAAATTCTTAGTCCTGCTCCATCGCCGCAACAAGAAGAGGGACATGCGTTCTCTTTGGATCCAACGCATCAATGCTGGCACCCGCCAACATGGTGTTAGTCTTTTTTCTTTTTAACGCATCTTGTTGGTGGGTTTTTCTTGTCATTGAATGGTATTTCTTTTATGGGGCTGGTGTGTTTTTGTGAATTCATGATTTTTCTTTGTTTAGTTGTGTTTTTCTTGATTTACTTACTGATTGGCAGTCTGCATTGGAAACAATGAGATGGATATGTTAGAAAATGTAGGACATGATCTGCCTTTTTTTTTTTTAATAAAGCTTGATGTTTTGAGGCTTTTAACTGCGAACTCAGATGAATTCTAGTCTCTCTTTTATTTTTCTGTTGACAAATTTTGGAATAAAAATAGAAGTTTCTATCTTGATGTTTTCTTTTCGGATATGTGTTGAAAGGACAAGGTTTGGTGTTTCGAAGGCTTAATCTTGGCTGATAAGTGTTGGTTGGGAAGTAATAAATGTGAAATTTGTTGTTATGGTGGATCGGTAAATTGCGTTGGCAGATATCTTTTCTATTGATAAGGGAGAAGAGTTTGTAAATTAAGATTTGGCTTATGTAGAACCTTATAATTTCTGTGGTTTTGAGCAATTTCTTCTTTTGTTGATGAGGGAGTTGAAAGTGCAGTGAAGCATATAAAAGAGAAGTGGTTTTGGAGAAAATTTGAGCCCTAGTGGTTGATGTGGCAGCTACTACATGGAGGTAATAGGGGGCAAGATGGCTCTCATTGGCTTTGGATGAAGTTTTCCAAACATGCATGCTGAGCTGCATATTTGTTTTATTTTTGTGCAAGGCTCATCACAATGGGAAATGCTGTTGCTTATCGTGTTTTGCCTGACTTTTTTTATCACTTGTGTTTGACATGTTCCATGTTCTGTTGTGAACTTGTTGCTATGTTTTCTCCTGTAGATAATGTTTTTCCATGCGTTAGTGGTTATTAGAACAAGCAAACCTCTATGTGAAAGAAATTCCTTTATCAGATTTGAATTTCAACATTGGAACTGGTGGCTTGTTATTGTGTCAATTTTAGCACATGTTGGATGATTCTGTTTTCAGGGCATGGAACTTTGAAATAGTTTTCCATTCATTGATGTAGGAACTAGGAAGGGAGATGAAGTGACCTAATTGTTTGAGAAAGCTTAGCCCTTTTCGGGGTAACAGGATTGTGGGGATGTTGAGTTTTATAGAATGCAGTACTTCGCTTGGGGCATGTCCTGTTGTGCCTTGATGTTACAACATTACTTGGGATTGGATTATTTGAAAAGCTTAGGAGTTTGAGAAAATCTGGTGGAAAATCATCATGCAAATGCCAGAAGTTAAATTGACCTCTATGGCATGAGTTGGTTTGCAATTATGAAGTACTAAAGAAAATCAACAAAAGTGAAGTTTTTTTCTGAAAGAAGGGAGGGGGAGAATCCTGGTTTCTTTTAATCTGCTTGTTCTAGATTTTGACTTTCTTTTCTTATAAATAGAACACAAACTGGGAAAAACTGAGGTGTAATTGACTTCTTTATCATTTTGGAGCAGATTGATGTATGTTTGGGTAGTGCAACTTGAATATTTTCCGCATTATGAAATTTCTCCATGGTGGGATCCTGACCTTTGGCTTCTTCTGCTGCTCTGTTTTATTTATCGCTATCAGGTTAATTTTGGTAATTTCATGCATGGGCTGCTGAAGGAGAACTTTCAGCTGAACAGAAAAGTCTTATCAGAGATATCCATGCACGAACCATATTGTTTCAAGGCCCTGGTAGGCATTTCCCGCAACGCCTTTCCTGGAAACAGAAATGTGGTGCATCCTCCCAGGAAAGTGGACATTTCTTCTGTTAATGTGTAGTTCTTTAATTGGGCACCTTGGTAATTCACTCTTTTTAGAGCCCTTCAGAGCTTGTCTGAGACAAACGCTTTAAATAGGTAGCTTTTTATTTCCTGGGGTAGTTTAGACCTCCCTGTCTCTGGATATATGGATGAATGAAAACAGCTAGGCATTCTGAAGAAATAGAAGTGATATCTGGCCAGTTACATTTCAATATTTAAGGATGCGCAACACGAGAAATTCTTCAATTTTCAATTTTCAAAATGAAGAATATGAGAAATTCTTCAATTTTCAATTTTCAATTTTCAAAATGAAGAATAATTTTACTTTCATGAGAAAGAAACTAATCATCTTAGAAATTTTCTCCCCTGCTGTAACTCTGCTCTGTTTCTATAGCATTTCGAATTTACTTGCGTTGTTTGATTTTGTATCATTGATCTCCACTGAATGCACTCTAATGTATTGATGACAGCTCGAACATATTTGGGTACTTGTAAATTCTGTTTTTTGAGGATATATTAATTGGCTTACCCAAACTTTGAAATCACTGACAGTGGAGTGTCATGATGCTAAATCGATATATAGAGATTAACTTTATAAATTCTTCTCTGAATTTGATCCTATTTGTGAAAAAATGGCATTGAATGATCTCTCTTTATCATTCTAAGAGACATCCTCATATGTGGAAGTCCCCGAGGTCTGCAGTCTCTTATGACAGCTCCTGCTTGAAGAATTTGCAAGGTTTAACCAAGAGCTCAATGTGAAGAGTGAAATACTACAGGGCACTTCAGTTTGATTATTAATGCTGCAGTATATAGTACTGCGTATGCATGACAACATGGTGAAGGTGTATTAAGAGTTTAAGTCTAACCATGATGATCAAAAGTTCATATGCTGTATGTTAACACTGGACAGGAAGATTACCAGTCCAAAAACAAGGAATCGTTCATTGCTGAGAACATAGGAATCGTGGATGACAGTTGCATGCTTGCATTTACCTTTTCTAGCCCACTGTCCAAGAGCTGATACGATATATATTTGGACATCCGACTCCCGGAGCCCATCCTACTTGTGTACACTACGGGGAAACAAAAAGGAAATGAAGATCAATATAGTCGTTACTCCATTTTTGTGTTATTTTGTTCACAAGGGATTCTTGCAGGCTAATTTCCAGAATCCATCCTTTGTTTAAGCAGATTTAGCTTGAGTTGCACTCCGCTATGCGGGCATCGAGTTCGTATAATCTGTGAGTGAATTGCATGCACGCCTTGGCAAAGTTGACTAGCAAAGCAGACGCAGTAGCACAGAGAGGTAGAAAGAAAGTTTGCTGAATGAATTACCAAAGGTAATCAAAGGTAGAAAGAAAGATTTGCTGAATGAATTACCAAAGGTAATCAAATGGCTAGCATTTCTGAGACAATAAACCACTTGCAAATCAATTAACCGAAATGCCACTTACATGAGTACAATAGAAGGCTTATTTTACTTGTTTTTTTAGAAGCTTACCTTCAGTTTCATCAATTGATCACCAGACAGTAGCGTTTCAGAATTTCCATGCTGTGACTGATAATTCTCCACAGCCAAGGGTAGTAGCTCAACAAGCTGGGGGGGAAAAAAGAACATGGATTTTGTAATAGATGTCGGATAAAAAACAAGAGACTCATATTGGCAGATGATCTTTCTTCGACAGAACCTGCATGATTGCCAAGGTCAACTCATATTTTTTTAACAGGAGGGGAGGTGTGTAATCTAGCAACTGTGAAATAAAAGAAGGCGTCGGAAAAATGATTGTTTACCTCAATAATTTCGAAGCTCATTTGTATTACTTAGCATATCTTACAATTCTCAATATGCGATTGCAGATATCCGCATTAGAGGAAGAATTAAAGCGAAGAGATTTGATAGTTACATCTTGTAGAGACATTAAATCCTGCGGTAGAACTTTGGAGAATATACTTTCTCGCCACCTCGAAGTAGAATCTAACTTCATTGACAAAGCTTGAAGATGTTCAGCTGAAACAGTAACACGAAAAAGGGTGCTGAAACCTGAACTAAAGAGAGGCTCTGTGGACGTGGAGATCCAACGGGTACTCGAAGTTGCATCGACTTATCTCCAGATTTTTCATACATGGACATTTGATGGTAACATGAAATCTTTGTAGCACAACACATTCAAGGATTGCTATATTTTCAAGGGATGGACAAGCGATCGAAACAAAGTCATTGCATCCAAAGTAGAATGACTGATAATTAGTTGCAGACAAAGGCAATGCCAGCTGCTTCTTTTGTTCACTCATTGACATAAATGTCAAGCTCTTGAAGCTTGCACCTGAAATCATTTAATGCCAACTTTCAAAATTATTCAAAAGGAGAATCACTATTAGGGTTTTTTTTTTTAATTATAATAGTGCTAACGATTTAAAGTATTTTTTATTTAAAAATTTATTAAAATAATATTTTTTTTATTTTAAAAATATCAGCACATCAAAATAATCCAAAAATATTAAAAAATATTTTTAATACAAATAAAATTTAAAATTTTTGAGAACATAATTTACACCGCATTTACAAACAACCTCTTTATAAATTAAAGTTTCTCTACATTGTATATTGGTATATGTTTACAAGTGTCATATAAATTAATACAGTAAACATGAAAATAATTATATAAAAATATAAAAAATTTAATTTCAAGAAAAATATAAAGAATTTTTAATTAAAAATAGTTTTAAAATACAAAAAATAAAATAAATAAAAAATATTTTAAGTAACAATTTGTGTTAACAATTTTTGTTTGGGACAAATAGGATGTAATTAACTTAAAAACTAAAATGTTTGGGGTGAATATTGTGTAATTAGCACTATTTATCCCCTCGTAAAAACATTTTGGATGACATAATTTATTTTTTAATAATTTTATTTTATTTTAGGTGATTTAATTATAATTTAAGGACAATTATTTTTAATTTCTTAGTTAATACTAAAATTAAAAAAATAAAAACTGAAATGAAAAAAATCAAATATTAGCTAGAAGTTCTGAAAAATTACTGAATTTCAATGATAAGAAGATAGATATTATTGATATCAATTTATATTTTTATATTAAATAATTTTATTTAATTATATTAAATGTTTTTATATGAAAAATATATTTAAA
The DNA here is from genome assembly GCF_000495115.2 of Populus euphratica. Taxonomy (NCBI): domain Eukaryota; kingdom Viridiplantae; phylum Streptophyta; class Magnoliopsida; order Malpighiales; family Salicaceae; genus Populus; species Populus euphratica. The sequence continues at coordinate 889,770 of NW_011499902.1, read as the reverse complement.
CTCGATTTGAATTCTGAGCAAATTAGACAATGCGTCATTGTGGGTTATTCTGAGCAAATCTCAGCCTATCACTGCTGGCCCATTCTCAATGGCATGGTAATAATTATCTGTTAAAGAGGCTCCATTGTGGGTCGATCCTGAGTCTATCTCTGTCCTTGGGAATGAAAAATCCCACTGTCATTATCTGCAAGTTAATCACATGTCTGCATGTGCCCAGTTGACTTTCAAAACACAGACTCTGTTTACAACTTCCTGCACTGACAAAATCCATAATATTCCATGGGAGGAAGTGGAGTGCTGCTATCGTGATAATTTTTTATATTAAAATATATATATATATATTAATAATATATTTTTTAAAAATTATTTTTAATATTAATTAATTAAAATAATGTAAAAATATTAAAAATAAATTAATTTAAGTTAATAAAAAATTTTAAATTTTAAATTTTTTTAAAATACTTTTCAAACATATCAATATTTATGAAACAAATGATACCAATGCTGTTATATTTCTTTATAAAATATGTATAAATTGTTATTTTTTTATTATTTTTTTAAGTGATCGCTTATCAATTTTTATCTTGTAAAATTCAGCTTTTAATAATATTATTATGATATACTAATATTAAAAATAATTTTTAATATTTTTTTAAATTTTATAAACAATCACATGTATCCTATTTAAGAACCCTAAAAAAAAAATCAAGATATAAAATCATGTGATACCTTTAAAAAAATTCCTTACAACCAAGTCAAACTATATTCACATTGAATCTTTTTCTACATCCTTTTCTTTTATATTTCTGTACCAAAATTACTTATAAATTACAATATCCAAAAAGAAACGAGAGAGAGCCACAAATTAACATTGAATCTTTTCCATAGTAATAAAAGATTATACTGGAAAAGTTTAAGTGGCAGGATCAAGGTATAATATTTAATATTTAATATCTAATATCTAATTTAACGCTGCATATCTGTGCTTGCCGCGTTAGGCATTCAACACGTATAAAAGCGTATAACAAGAGTTAACACGTGACCCAATCCCGGCTTCTACTCCCTAGATCACCACCGCCATCTTTGGTGCACCGCCACACAATGGACCCCCAGCCACCGCCACCGCCACCACAACCACAACCACAACCACAACCACAACCACAAGCTACCACACCAAAACTTCGCCTAATGTGCAGTTATGGTGGCCAAATAATCCCACATCCCCACACCAAATCCCTCTTCTATTCAGGTGGTGACACCCGCCTCATCTCCATCCCCACCGGTACGAGCACCGGCACCGCCAACTGTCTCACACTCTCATCTTTAATCACTCACTTATCTACAACTCTGAAAATAACCACGCCAATCACTCTGAAATACCAACTTCCACATCACAATCTTGATTCTCTCATTTCGCTTTCTACCGATGAAGATGTCCTTATCATGCTTGATGAGCACCAAAACAACCGTACACCTTCACGTATTAGATTATTTGTGTTTCCAACCAAACCCTTTTTGAATCAGCCCGAGTTAAAGGCTACAACTCAGTTAAATCACCCGAAGACTGAGACTTGGTTTGTTGATGCATTAAAGAATGCAAAGATTGTGCATCTTGAGGGTAATGGTAATAATGGTGGTGGGTTCAGTGGTGCTGAGTCTGTGGTTTTGGAAACTTCTTCTTCTTTTGGGTCTACTTCGTCTTCGGTTTCGTTGTCAAATTTGGGTGTTAAAGGTGGTTTTGTTGAGGATAATGGGACTAGTTTGGTGGATAATAAGGTTAAATTGCCTACCCCAGAAGGAATTTCTAGGTATTTTTTATAAAAGTTTCGATTTTTATGCTCTCTTTTGAGTTATAAGGTTAGTTTTGCATTTTTTGTTGGATAATTTTGAAAAGTATGGAAATCGAGATTCTTAGGTTGTTAAAAGTTTTATTCTTCTTAGTGGAAATGTAGTTAAGCTAGATGAGTGCATCGTTGATTGCTATATAATTGATTACTTGGTATTATGTAGTAAGTGTTTTATGTTTATGTTTCGGGAATGAGTTTCTTCAGTCTGTCAATTATCTGTTTTTGGAAAATTTTGAAAAGAATGCAAATGTTGTCTTTTTGTGGTAAAGTTATTTTCTTTTGATGGTGATTAATATATTCTGTTGTTGATTGTTAGTAGTTTTTAGTTTTTAATGTTTTATCTTGTGTACGAGTTTCCAAGGTTTGCTGTTCTTTTTTTTTTTTTAATGAACATCTTTAAAGAGAGTAAAATTGGATATTTTAGAGGTTAAAGTTATGTTCATTTGGGTGTAAATAAATGTAATGGTTGTTGTAACGTTGGTTATTGCAGTGATCATGGTCTGGGAACTGCGGTTTGTCAGGATTCACAGTTTGTGACGTATCAAGATCCAGTTGGGGCTGTTACTTCAGTGGAGAGTAAAGCTTCTCTTATAAATCCATTTGAATCGGAGAGTAAAATCCCTGATCCTCCTCCTCCCATGGGGGTTGAGATGCATAAAACAGTTCCTGTTTCTGGGTATCCAGTGACGTTACAATATGGTCAGCCACAACAACTGCAATTCATTCAAACAGGTGGCCCACAGTATATACCCCAGGACTCGAGTGTTGTAGCGCCAATGTCTTCTTACTATGTAATGAGTTCTCCAGTGCCTCAGCAGCAGTTTTATTATCAGGCCAACCACCCTCAGCCGATATACCTAGTGCCCGTTGCGCAGCCACACAATTTACCCGAGCAAAAAGGTTTGATGAACACTGCAACTGTTGCTTCTAGCCGTCCTCCAGTGCATCATCATGATTCTACCATGCTCCCTGCTCAAGTAGCTTATCCTGTAGCTGATTTAACCTCACAAGTATATAGAGCAATCCCAAGAACAAGTTCGCCTGATACTTTACCTTCTAATGAAAATAAGCAACGATGTGGAGGACCTCCTCAAATGAATCACCAACCCCAGCCTTTATGTGCTGCTTCCAAGGATAGTGGTAACTATAGTAAACAAATTGATAATGATCATGTTCATGCCCAAATATACAAGTCTCAGCCTCCGCCTCCGCCTCTGACACTGCCTTCTCAGTATCAAACCATGACCCCTGCCACAACAATCTTGTTATCAGAGGCTATTGCACGGTTAAATACAGATAGCATTAAGCAGCAACAGCCAAGAATATCAAGCGATGATGAGTATAATCTACACTAAAACATGGGGACAGCTGTTTTTGGCGAATTGGATTTTCCTTCCATGGATTCTAAATTTTGGTAGTATAATATTTTATTAATCTGTAATAGAAGTGATGATCCAATCTTCTTACCCTTTTTTTAATATTTCCTTGTTTGTATGATGGTAATATTGTTATTTGAAATTAGGTGCTTAAGGTTATACAACTAAATCCTTACAGTAATATTCTACGCTTGAACAATCAGTGTATCTGTTTATTTAAAATTTAATCATACTTTTATCTTTTCTGTCGGTTGTAACATAAAATAATTTAATCATGTTGGTTAATTTGTCATTGTACTTTTATTCTTTGAAACAAGGGAACTAGATTTTTAATTTCTTGTGATGAAATTCAGTTTCCGGTGTGTGTTTGCGCTCTTGTATAGTGGTTATTCCTTGGTCTCAATAAATCAGCTCAAATTCTTTAGCTACAAGCATGGCTATGCTTTTTATTCTTATTATCCATTCGGTGTTTGGTGGGATTCGTGAATGCAAAGTCTTGGAACATGTCTTGCATTTTGACCATCACTGAGTCCCTGCAATAATGCCAACGTTAGAGCAGTGTACATCAAAATTTTCACCCTCCTAAGGATGTTGTTGAAAGTTATATGGATGGAACTAAATCCCATCGTTGTGCTTTAGAGGAATTTCGTTTCAGTTTCCATTGTTTCATTGTAGTTTACTGCCCATTAATAGTTGTTCCATTTCTTCACTGCCTTAAAGATAAGCATGTTTGCCGTATTTTCGAGGAATGTAGTTTTTAAGATATGCAGCACCTCTACTTCATTGAATGCAATTCTTGGTGATGAGTGCTAAGCATGCAAGTGTTTCAAATTTTTTTTCTCTAGCGGTCCCATTTTGAGGATGGTTATCATTCATTTATGCTTATTACAAATACATTTCAGATTACCCTCCGATGATCCTTGTCATATTTTGAAGGTTTTCTTATTTAAAACATGATTGTATGCTAAAATTCCATTACTTGTTTGCAGAAATTATGTGCTTCTCTAGATTAGAATTAAGGCTGTTTAACTTCAATCGAAACCCAGTTCAATTACTGACTCCAGATAGTTTAATGAGACTTCTCACCTTCTAAAGCGAAGAAATCGATGGTATGTTTTTGTTGAGACACGGATAGGGTAATAGGGGGAAGAAATTCCAGTAATTAGGATTTAGGAGTACAAACCACAATGTAACAAAATCATTGAGAGTACTAATAAAAATTCTGTACGAATTATTTAATTTAACACAACAAATACTGCAAGATCCAGATGTACATGGTGGTGAATAGGAGCTCAATGTAAGACAACATCCAAACAGGAGGAGAAATATTTGTAGCAGATTAGTAGTTCAATCCTAAGGAAAAACGCACCCATTGATTTGATTTTTCTGAGGAGGGTGTATAGACTAATTTCCCTCGATGAAACTGAATTTAAGTCGATGAGACCAATCTTTCCAGATTTTCACTCACATTCTTCATGGAGGGTCTCTTGTCAGGGCTCGCATGAACACAGGCTAGAGCAATCTTAAGTACTGCAATCATCTCATGTTCCTTGTCCGAATCACGAGCTAGGAAGGGATCTAGTACTTCGGATGGTGGCTTCACTTCAATGCTAAGCTGAACCCATCGGACTAGATCCATTCCTGACAGACTCATCTGCATAATTGGTGACTTCCCAGAAATGATCTCCAATAGAATTACCCCAAATGAGTAAACATCCCATTTCTGTGATGGTTTTATGACTTTTGAGGACTCGGGAGCTTCATAACAAGACCCCGACATGCTTGAATGTGTTGGTGTCAAAGCATATGGAGAACCCTGTTGTGGTGTTCCGCTTGTCATTTGTTCCCCTTGAACTGGTATAGATTCTTCACTTGTATAAGCAAAGCAGTTGAGTCCGAAATCGGAGATGTGGGGCTCCATGTTCTCCCCGAGCAGTATATTGCTAGTCTTTAAATTTCCATGGACATACCTTTTGGGACTGCATTCATGTAGAAAAGCTAGACCCTTTGCTAATCCTTTCATGATTCTAAGTCGAAAGGACCATGAAATAGGTTTAAAGTATGTCATTCCTGTTCTTCCTGGACATATTTTGAAGAAAGATTCAGAGCAGTTAAAAAGAGATTCAAAGCAGTTAATGTGACAATTGATTGCGATTTTTCATGGAAAACAACATTATCAAGAGCGGTTAAAAAGAGATTCAAAGCAGTTAACGTGACAATTGATTGTGATTTTTCATGGAAAACAACACTATCAACACGGTAGCTAAGTAGTTTTTTTAAAGTTTCTTACATGAGGAGTCGGGCTGGTACTTACCATGAATTGCAGTGGCAAGGTCACCATTGGGCACGTAATCATAGATAAGCAACTTCTCGTTGATGCACCAGCAATAAGCTAGAAGGCTGACAATGTTTGGATGTCTAATTTTGCCTATTGCTTCTACTGCAGTTTGAAACTCCCTGAACCTCTGAGAACCTCCATCTTCCAGTCTCCTCACTGCCACAGTTAGCCCCTTTTCAAGAACAACTTTATAGACAATCCCTATACCGCTCTTTCCAACCAGAAAAGCAGATGCTTTCAGAAGTTGTTCAAGATCAAAATTGACCTTTGAGTCTAATGGGACAAAGGTGTATTGTTCCATAGTTTCTGATAGAGATTCCAAGTCTGCTGTTCTGAAGCAGAACATTTCCTTTCTAACCATTGACTTTTCTTCAAAACTACGGCCCTGAGTGCGTATGCTTTCTTTACAACCATAAACCTTCTTGTACCAGTAACAGAAAGATAACGCAACTAGGCAAATTACTACCATTGTGCTGGCAACAGATGCGATCACGACCCAGCACCATTTTCCTCTCCCTGGCTTGCCTGAGCTGTCTCCTACTGCTAAGGGCCTAGGATCAATATTTGGATGGGAAGTGGTTGAAGGACATTGATTTTTCAGAGGAGGCCCACAGAGAAGAGGGTTGCCAAGAAAAGCAGTTGGACCTACATTCACCAGGGCATCAGTTTGTGGTATTGCACCGCTAAGATTGTTGTAGGTGAGATTGATATAAACTAATTCAGGAAGATTTCCTAGGCTTGCTGGAATAGGGCCATCAAAAAGATTGTGAGATAGATCAAGCACTCCTCGCAAGCTTGACAAGTTGCCTAGGCTGCCAGGGATCAAACCCCTGAAGCTGTTATGTGAAAGATTCAGTGTCTGAAGCATAACCAAATTGTTACCTAACTCATCTGGTAGAAAGCCGGTGAAAATGTTTCGACTGAGTACAAGATTTTTCAGTCTCTTGCATTGAATAAGATATGAAGGTAATGACCCATTGAAAGAATTTTGAGAAAGATCTAGGGTCTGTAGGTTCTTGAGGTTCCTTATCTCTTCAGGAACTGTCCCTGAAAATGAGTTTCCTGAGAGTATCAAGGATTTTAACCCTGCTGCATTAAAGAGCTCGACTGGCAAGCTTCCAGAGAGGTAGTTACTCCTGAGATTAACATGACTCAAGGTAACAAGCTTACCAGTATCAAGTTGCAGCATCCCAGCTAGTCCTTTGTTTGGAAGCCTGAGAAAAAAGACCTTCTCTTCTCTGCATGTCACTCCATACCACGAACACGGGTTCGCATCTGATGAGTTCCAGTTGTCCAGACTGCGAGTTGTGGAGTCTACTAGTGATTGCTTGAAGGATAGAAGAGCAAGACCTTCATCATTAACAGAACCAGCAAAAGTAATATAGTGGACAATAAAGAAAACTAGAGAAACAAATTGCAGAACCATCTCTACATAAAGGCAAATGTGGAATGGAGTTCAAAGGAGAAATGTCTGTGGTTGTGGGATCATCGTATGAGCTCAAGGAGATCATATACGGAAAGAAAAGAGAGGCTCTTTACTACTTTAGTGCTTTGTGTTTGCTGCTGGACCTTTTATGACCCTGTAAGGAAATAGCCACTGTAGTTGAAGTGCAGGCTGGGAGAAACCGGTCAATGCAGCCCTGCTGTGTCTAGTATTGAAGTTAAAAACCAAAACATGTGCCCACCACATTTGCTTTCTCTAAACGCAAAACTTTAAGTTTGAATTATTGCTAGACAACATTAATCGAATAGGCCTTACTTGTAGCATGCTTTCAATACCAGAATTATACTTGCAGACAATTCATCATGGTTACTCATTACCTGTCAAAAAACCATGACCAGTCAAGTTGTTGGTGTTTTCTAGTCTTTAACATCTTCGAACTGATGGGGCAAGCTGTGGTTTGAATTCCATAAACATCAGTGAGGCTGACACTTACAACCTAATTGTCTATGAATCCAGTTCTTAGCGTGATTGATGGCGTTATTAGGTGCATAAAAAAAGCCACTTGATGGGCAAACCAGTATAATTTGGTAAGACGGTTTGACTTTCAAGCTGTACAGGGTTGGTTGGTTTTGTCTTGCTGTGACCGGTGGAGGAAAGAAGTTTTTTATGACTTCCCCAGCTAGGGTTGGCGTCCATTGCCGGCTGGGCTGTCTCCGTGAGAACCAAAAGAAAAGGTCTCCACACGTTTTGGCGATACTGAGAAAGTTTGGGGTCCAGTGGAGGTCAGATCAAACTTTGGACTGGATTTCGCTTCCTAGCAACTTATCATTAAACTGGTTACAGACTACTAGCCTTATAGCCGCGATTTGCCATGGAACAGAACTGCTTTCTTTCTTTTTTTATTAAGAAATTATATTCAATTACCGAAACGGAGTAAAAAAAATATAAAAAAATAATTTTGATAATTAACATGATGAATTTATAATCATAATAATTAGAGTGAAATCAACTTTAAATATTTTACCAAACTCATAACCTATATCATAAAAATAAAATAATTTGATTAAAAAATAAAAGGATTATAAAATCTTTTTTTTAATACATTTTAAACCCATTATTTGGGTCATTTGAACATAAACACCCAATATGAAAAAAACCATAAAATTTAATTTCTAATCAATCAAATATTATATAATAAAATTGAAAAAAAAAAATTAATTATATAAAAGGATTAAAAAAATATTCATTTAAAAAATGATGATCAAAATTAAAAAATAAAATAAATTTTATATTTTATTGAATGTTGAAATTAAAAAGAATAAGGATTAAAATTGACATTAAAAAGAATAAGAATTAAAATTGACATAAAAAATTTTTATTGAATGTTGAAATTAAAAAGAATAAGGATTAAAATTGACATAAAAAATAAAAATAATATTTTAATTGAAGGGTGAAATTAAATAGAATAATAACTTTCACAAAAGATCTAAGAAAAAAATTAGAAATCAAAACAATGAGGATTAAATTGAAAAATATAATACAATCAATTGGAATTATAGGATGAAATTGAAAACAAATAAAACTTTTACAAAAAGGTCAATAAATAAAATTAAAAATTCAAAGAATGAGGATCAAATTGGAGCATACATAGTTTGGTAAATTAGGATTGAATGATAAAATTGAAAACAAATAAAACTTCTATAAAAGAGTCAAGTCTAAAAAATCAAAATCTAAAGAATAAGGAATAGAGTTGAAATACCAACAACAATGAGGGTTAAACTGTAATTTTCAAGGTAAGAGAGAGGAAAAAAAAGAAAAAGAAAAGCCTACAAACAACAAAATAGACCATCATTGACAACACGTGCTACACAAAAAAAAAGGATATGGTGGTGTTTCCAAATACATGACCAAAAGGCATATTTGGATATTGGAAAGCTCCTTGCTCACCTTTTTTGTTTTTATATACTTAGACAAATACTAAATTACCCACAATCTAACATGTTAAAATAACAAAAAAAAAATCTTTAAGAAATAATGAAAATACCCCTTAAGATCAATTTTAGTTTTTTGATATTCAATGGAATGTTGGTTGTTTTACTATACTTTTGATTTTTTATATTTTTCCAAACACAAAATTATCCTTCATCTTATACGATAATAATGAAAAAAATAATTTGAAAGTACAAAATTGTCTTTAGATGCCAACATAAATTTTTTTGACTTGAAATGTATCTAAATCTTTTCATTGTACTTTTAAAATAAAAAGAGGTATAATGATCTCTGATTAATTTAAAAATAACTAATAAGCCAAGTGAAAAGATTTTAATGATCTCTAATAACTAGTTATAAGTTTTTTTGTATGGAAGGAATGATGATGTCAGTACAAAGTTCTAGTGAATAGTGTAATGACATATACAACTACAATATTTTCCCACTAATTTTAGCTTATGTTAATAAAAGAAAATGACATATGATAAAAACAAGCATGGCCAACTTAAATAATGAGTAATTTGTTGTTTGTTAGATGCTAGTGTAGAGGCACGCACTACATCATAGGTAGTATTAAAATATTTTAAAATATGATGAAAAAAACTATATAGATTGTAAAGAACTATCTACTATTAATATTAATATTAGTTAGCAGGTCAAACTTGAAACCTCCCGATCCAGGTTTATATATATATATATATATATATATGGTTGGGTTTGGATCCATTACTCATTGGGTAAAATAACTATCAAAACATTAACTCGTCAGTATCCATTAGATTTAGATTAAATTGTCATACCTACATGACCTAGTCGACTTGATGTCACAACTTGAACCTCGAGCCCATAATTGGCAACACAGGAATAGTGTCGCAAGGACACCTTACTTGCACTAAGCCTTAGAATATACATATCATAAAACCAAAACTATATAAAATCATACCGAACCTCGAGTCCATAATTGGCAACACAGGAATAGTGTCACAAGGACACCTTACTTGCACTAAGCCTTAGAATATACATATCATAAAACCAAAACTATATAAAATCATACAACATTTCATAATCTTCCAAAATGTGATATTGTTCCGAGCAATAAAATCAATAACAGATCAAAACTTCTTATAAAAAAATGTCTCATAAAAAAATGATAATCTATATATTTATTATATAGTCAAGATTCAAACTTTAAATAAAACAATGTAATAGTAAAGGAAAGCACCGTGAAAGTAAGCAAGGCATACTAAAAAAAAAATGAAGAAAACAGGAACTCTCGGTTAAGATCAATTTGTTAACGAAAACTAACTTGAAAATAATTTAAATTAAGGAGTGAATTCAACCAACTTAGTGATAAAATAACATTTTATATATATTTTAGCTACTTGTAAATATAAGTCATCAATTGTGATAATATAGAAATAAGAGAATGAAATTAATCATATTAACATAAAGTAGCTAAATATATGTTAGAAATTAGATGACACCCAAAGGTAACCACAGTGAGAGAATCAATCACTACAAACTAATGTTTCTCTCACTAACTAGGTGTACACATGCAATATACACAAAAACTAACTATTCTTTATTAATATGGAGTTTCTGACAAGCTTACTAATATCAAGACATAATAGTTACTCGTATAAATATCCAAAACAAATGAAAGTCATATTAAATATAATTTGACTTGACAAAATGTAAGTGCAAAATTAAGAATGTATGAGCAAAAAAAATAAAGCAATATATATCGATATTCAAGAAATAATTAATTATACTCATCCTAATATCAACATACATATATTATTTATATTACATGTATATTAAAAATTATCTTACTCACCTAGAAAACAAAAACTAAAAGTAACAAATGTAGAACCAAAGACTACTAAAGATCGTTAGGAGGAATGTCAATAGAACCTATAATGGATATAGAAAAAACTTAATAACAACTCGAAACAAAGCATCATTAAAAATAAAAACTCTAATCTTAAATACCAAAATGTAAATATATTGCCAAACTATTTCACTGATCAAATCCAAACGTAACCCAAACTAATCTAACCTAACAGATCCAATAAAACTCTACTACCGGGTCAACTGATTGACAACTACACAAATAAATTAGTCAACTGGTTTAGACTAACGAGTTGACCAGTTGTAACAAGTAAACCAACCAACTAGTTAATTGAGATTTCTAAAATTCTGACCTATCAGTCCTCGATCTATAGCATCCAAAAACAAATAACTTGCTCTTCTAAAACCCATCATTCTAGTTTTCAAAACAGTTCATTTAAAGCCACATCCTGATATTTTCATTAACTTTCTTATATAATCCAATCATTAAAATCATAACAAAACCTTAATATCTTCTCTAATCCTTCCATAATCAAACCATTATCGAAAATAACATTAGAGGAAAATCAATTACTTGTTCCTTCTATCTCTTTTGAACCAAAATTCAAGTTAAAATTGAAATCCCTTTATGTTTTTATAGGGGAGGTCATGGAAAAGAGGAAAGAAAAGAGAGAGGAAAAACATTTCTCTTGCAACCTTTTCTTTAAATACCTAGGTTAGTTTAGGTGGGTTTAAACTGATTTGGGCTTAGGTTTGAACTACAATTATGGGTTTTCAAACACTCCCCCCATTATACAAGATGTTTACTCCACACAACATTAACATATGCAATTTTCTTTGACCAACGAAATCCATTAACATATGCAATTTTCTTTGACCAAAGCTTTCTAACTTGTAAATCCATTATCTCTACCGGGGAGACTTTATATGATATATCATCCTTCAGCTTAAGCGATTGAACTTCTAACACACAAGATGAATTAAGCAAATACTTCTTTAACATCGAAACATGGAACACTAAATGTATAGAGGATAGATTAGACAACAAAGTAAGTTAGTATGCTACTACTCTTTTCAAAATATCAAAAGACCCTAAAAATCTAAGGTTGAACTTTCTCTTCTTTCCAAATCTGAATATTCCTTTAGTTGGATAGATTTTCAAGAACACGTTGTTACCTACTAAAAACTCTAAACTACACCTCCTCTTATTTGTTTAATTCTTTTACTTACTCTAAGCTCTTTGAAGCTTATCTCAAATCATTTTAATCTTATCAAAAGTAATTTGTATTAACTCAAGACTCATCAATCTCTTCTCTCCAACCTCATACCAACATACATGTAATTTATATTTTTATCCATACAAAGCCTTATATGGAGCCATACCATGTTCGTCTGCTAACTATTATTATAAGGATACTCAACCAAAGATAAATACTTGTTCCATCCGACCCCAAAATCAATCACATGAGCTCTCAACATATACTTTAAAATTTGTATGGTCTTCTCAAACTGTTCATTAGTCTGAGGATGAAAAGCAGAACTTAACTAAAATTTAGTCCCTAGGACTTCCTAAAACTTCAATGAAAATCAAGAATTGAACCATTGACCTCTATGAGGCACAATTGAGTTAGGCATACCATGCAACATCATAATCTCATTAACAAAGATTTTTATCGGCTTTGCAAACCTATATATCACCATTATTGGCAAGATATGAGTTGAATTAGTCAAATGGTCAACTATTACCCAAACCAAATCATAACCCTTCTAACTCTGAGGCAAACCTAATATAAAATTCATAATGATCCTCTCTTATTTCCATTCAAGAATCAACAATGGCTATAAAATCCTTAGTGGCTTCTGATGATCACCCTTAACCCTTGTCGCACGTGTGTGGCGTTGTGGCGATCATCCACCATCCATGATAACGATGGGATGTGGTGTATTTCTAGAAAAATATGAAGAGATAAGGAATTCTTGTCTCTTATCAGTGAAAAAATTGAATGGGAGTCGCCACCTA